>NC_084733.1:92474392-92494392 GCF_033978785.1 Entelurus aequoreus
GCGGTACATCTGTCGAGTTGACGGTGGAATTTCTTTGCGAATCTTGTTGACTGTGCCGAGGATGGTTGTATTCCGGCTAAGTAGTCGTTTTGCAAGTGACAGTGATGTAAAGAAATTGTCCGTGGTAACATTTCTGCCCTTGTCCAAGAATGGTTCCATCAGCCTCATGACTACACTCTCAGACACTCTCTCCCCACGAGGCCGAGTGTCGTCCTTGCCAAGATATGGGAGGATGTTGCAGACGTATTTGGTTTTCAAGTCACGCGCCACCCAGAACTTGATCCCAAACTTGTCTGGTTTAGATGCAATGTACTGTAGGAAACAGCAGCGAGTCTTGGACGGGAAAAGTTGTTGGTCGATGGTGATGTGTTGACCAGGGATGTAGGATGTGATGCAGTTGGTGGCAAACAATCCCCATATGTTTGAAATTGCAGCAAACTTATCGGTCTGTGCTCGCTCGCTGCGGGTGTCTCTGTCATCAAAGCGCAGGTGATGCATGATGTTTTGGAAACGCCCTCGGGACATGGTTTCGATGATCTGTGGGCTTCCCAGGTTTTTCGACCAGCAGTCACGCAGTGATGGCACCCTGATGATTCCCCGCATCATGGTGATGGAAATAAATGCCATTAGTTCAGGGAGGCCCATGAACCAATCCACATGCTCCGTTTGCTTTGCATGTTGAACTGTACAGTCTCGAATGATGCCAAGCATGTCCAGAGTGATGAAACACAGGAAGCTCTGAAGACGACTTGTGATTGACCTCCTGGCCTTAGCTGTTGGCTCTCCATCTGCGCTGTATGGCGATGGCGGGGTGAAATGTGGACCCGTTCCCACCTGTTCTTCATGCCATACTGTGCCATCTTTCGCAGTCTCTGTCACATCAGTCCCCAGCCGAGCTCTCTTTGTTGGTTGGGGAGCAGTCTCCTCATCTGTAGTGTGAAAAAAAAATGTAATTATGAGCAATGGGAAAGTCAAATGATATCACAAATGCAAGCATAGAAGCAAATAATAATAATAATCCCAGAACATCTCAAATAGGTTGGCTAAGCTGCAGACACCTCAGGAGAAGTAGAATCAACAAAACTGACGGCAGTCGGCACTCAGAAACAAAATGGAGGCTCTATTCACATGGTGCCAGTGGCGGCCCACCACAAATAAATTAATATATGGGAATTGGGAAACACTGATGATATGTGTCTGCAGGCAGTAGTACAGTATATATATTTATTTATATCATCTATTTATATCTATTTAATATATAATAACTAAATATAAATAATATTAAAAAATATTTATTTATATCCATTTATCTCTCTATATATTTATTTATTACATCCATTTATCTATATATATCCTGTCCATTTATTTATTTACCTATACCTATGTCTGTATATATGTTCAATGAAAGTTTTGTAGTTCAATTCAAACTCTGTGTATATCTATATACTATATAGTATATAGATATACACAGAGTTTGAATTGAACTGAGTATTCGAACTGCGTGTTTTCTTGAGCCCCCCCCCCCCCCCCGGTCAACCCTGTGGGAAACACTGTGGTGCTATATTTTCCAACATCCTCACTGAAATGAAATGTAAAATAGGAAATAATATGAAATGAAATCTTACCTGAAGATGACTGAGACAGCTCGGAGTCTGAATCCTCCTGAAGATTGATGTCTTCTCCATCCGAGTCGACAGGGTTAACATTGGAAAGGAGCATTTCCAATGCTTGTTGAGTGCTGAATCTCTGCATCTTCGTTCCTTGGAGAGAAGCTTCTTTCACCACAAAATTCTTGAGGGAAATGAAGCTATAGTCCACGTGCACTGGTATTTATGTCTTGGCCGTTACCTGTCTTGCCTGTAAGGTGTGACCCCCTCACCCCACAAACTGCCCCTAACAGCCTCATTACCATAACAAAATGAGTGATTAGTGTGGGAAAAGCGTCGGGCCAAATGACCCCTCTCTGGGTCTTCTAGGTAGACAGAAAAATGCTGGGACTTCTAGAAATGTGTTTTAAACTTAAACAGCTCAAAACAAAAAGGACCAACATGATTTATTGACAATTTAAAAAAAAATGTCTTGCCAGATTTCGTAGAAACACACAAATCGTATCCCTGCTGTAGGAGCACTTGCGTTCAGAGGAGGAGCTACACGTCAATGTTTAGATAACAGTTCCACGCGTACATAACACAATATGTGGATTGTCACGATCATGCTTTGGTTGTCAAAGATGTTACAATATCCACCCATCTATTTTCTACCGCTTGTCCCTTTTGGGGTCGAATAGGCCTGCATTACGCTGAATTAAATGATGAAAGAAGTGTTGCAACAGCGCCTGTTGCTGGTGAGAAGTGGCATGTACAGGAAGTGGTCAGAATTGTAAAGCCTTCCGAGTGGTAAGACACATATTTTTATATGTATATATGTACACATACATACATGTATGTGTGTATATATAAATATATATGTATATATATACACATATATACTGTATGTATGTGTGTATATATTTATATATACACACATACATATATGTAGGTGTATATATACACACATACATATATGTAGGTGTATATATATATACATATATGTCTGTGTATATACATATTTATATACATCAGGGGTCACCAACCTTTTTGAAAGCAAGAGCTACTTCTTGGGTAGTGATTAATGCGAAGGGCTACCAGTTTGATACACACTTCAATAAATTGCCAGAAATAGCCAATTTGCTCAATTTACCTTTAACTCTATGTTATTATTAATAATTAGTGATATTTACACTTAATTGAACGGTTTAAAAGAGGAGAAAACACGAAAAAAAATTACAATTAAATTTTGAAACATAGTTTATCTTCAATTTCGACTCTTTAAAATTCAAAATTCAACCGAAAAAAAGAAGAGAAAAACTTAAAAAAATAATTTATGGAACATCATTAGTAATTTTTCCTGATTAAGATTAATTTTAGAATTTTAAAGACATGTTTTAAATAGGTTAAAATCCAATCTACACTTTGTTAGAGTACAGCAGGAACTTCACTCGGTGACAGAAAACACTGTGAGTAATGGCTTCCTGCGCGTCTTGCACCATACTCACGGAGAGGTTGGCTCTGCTAGAGGGCCGTGTCCGCCAGTTAGAGCAGAGTAATGTCGTAACTTTAGATGTTGCGGACACATCTGCTAGCGTTAGCTGTAGCGAGCTAACTAGCCCAGCTTGTAGCAGTCCTAAGCAGCCTACAAGCTACGGTGTACCGGTTGAGACGCATAATAGATTTAGCTCTTTAGCTAGTCCTACACCCCAGTCTACCGGGCACCACACCTTAGTTATAGGGGACTCCATCACCCGAAACATAAAGCTTAGCAAACCAGCCACAATAAAGTGTATCCCCGGGGCCAGAGCACCTGACATTGAAGCTAATCTTAGGGAGCTAACTCGCAACAGGCCTAGTAAACACGTACGACAGGCTAATCGCACCACTAATTATGCGAATATAGTTGTACACGTTGGCTCCAATGACACTAGAATGAGACAGTCAGAGATTACAAAGAGAAACATAGCCAGGACTTGTGATCTCGCCAGAAAGATGTCCAGGCATCGAGTAATTGTCTCTGGCCCCCTGCCTGCGAGAGGCAATGATGAGAGATATAGCAGATTAGTCTCGCTTAACAAGTGGTTGGCTAGCTACTGTAGGACGCAGGGACTAACGTTTATTGATAACTGGCCCTCTTTCTGGGGCAAACCAGGCTTGCTGATGAGAGACGGCCTTCACCCTAACCAGGAAGGCGCCATCATCCTGTCTAGAAACATAGACTACTATTTAAGTCTCACTTGACTGACTACACTAGAGCAAGCCCGGTCACAGGCAATTACAATGTCTGTTAGTCCGGGTGAGGAGTCAGTTAAGCTAGAACTAGCCAGCGCCAGGCTGGATAATCCATGTACGCATAGCAATTCTCTTAGAATAATACACAATTCACATAATGTTTTTTCTGTTGTGTCTGTGTCAGAGGTGGACATGCATTCTACTGAGGTGGCAAATTATGATATGTCCAGTCTATTGCAGCACCAAGCAAACAATCGGAAAATTCCCGTCATATCAATTCCTAGATATGGTCGAAACTATTTAAAGTGCACTACGCATAATAAACGCAACATTGTTAATATTGCCACTACGGATAATCTTAACAAAAACTCGTCAAAACAGCCCAATACCTATAATATGGGCTTTTTAAACATAAGATCATTGTCTCCCAAGGCGTTATTGGTTAATGAGGTCATTAGAGACAACAATCTTAACGTCATTGGTCTTAGCGAAACCTGGCTCAAACCGGACGAATTTTTTGCGCTCAATGAGGCATCTCCTCCTAACTATACGAATGCGCATGTTGCCCGCCCTCTTAAAAGGGGAGGGGGTGTCGCACTAATATACAATGAAAATTTCAACCTTACCCCTAACCTAAATAATAAATATAAATCGTTTGAGGTGCTTACTATGAGGTCTGTCACACCGCTACCTCTCGACCTGGCTGTTATCTACCGCCCCCCTGGGCCCTATTCGGACTTTATCAGTGAATTCTCAGAGTTCGTTGCTGATCTAGTGACGCACGCCGACAATATAATCATAATGGGGGACTTTAATATCCATATGAATACCCCATCGGACCCTCAGTGCGTGGCGCTCCAAACCATAATTGATAGCTGTGGTCTTACACAAATAATACATGAACCCACGCATCGCAACGGTAATACAATAGATCTAGTGCTTGTCAGGGGTGTCACCACCTCCAAAGTTATGATACTTCCATATACTAAAGTAATGTCCGATCATTACCTTATAAAATTTGAAGTTTTGACTCTTTGTCAACAAGCTAATAATAATAATAACTGCTATAGCGGCCGCAACATTAAGGCTGCCACAACGATGACTCTTGCTGACCTACTGCCTTCGGTAATAGCACCATTCCCAAATTATGTCGGCTCTATTGATAAACTCACTAACAACTTTGACGATGCCTTGCGCGAAATTATTGATAGTATAGCACCGCTAAAGCAAAAAAGGGCCCCTAAAAGGCGCACCCCATGGTTTACAGAAGAAATTAGAGCTCATAAATTATCATGTAGAAAACTGGAACGCAAATGGCGCGCGACTAAACTTGAGGTTTTCCATCAAGCATGGAGTGATAGTTTAATAACTTATAAACGCATGCTTACCTTAGCTAAAGCTAAATACTACTCAAATCTCATCCGCCTCAACAAAAACGATCCTAAATTTCTGTTTAGTACAGTAGCATCGCTAACCCAACAAGGGACTCCTCCCAGTAGCTCCACCCACTCGGCAGATGATTTTATGAATTTCTTTAATAAGAAAATTGAACTCATTAGAAAGGAGATTAAAGACAACGCATCCCAGCTACAACTGGGTTCTATTAACACAAATACGACTGTATATACGACGGACACTGCCCTCCAAAATAGTCTCTCTATTTTTGATGAAATAACATTAGAGGAATTATTACAGCGTGTAAGTGGGATAAAACAAACAACATGTTTACTTGACCCACTTCCTGGGAAACTTATCAAGGAACTGTTTGTATTATTAGGTCCATCAGTGTTAAATATTATAAACTTATCACTTTCCTCCGGCACTGTTCCCCTAGCATTCAAAAAAGCGGTTATTCATCCTCTGCTCAAAAGACCTAACCTCGATCCTGACCTCATGGTAAACTACCGACCGGTCTCCCACCTTCCGTTTATTTCCAAAATTCTCGAAAAAACTGTTGCACAGCAGCTAAATGAACACTTAGTGACTAACAATCTCTGTGAACCTTTTCAATCCGGTTTCAGGGCAAATCACTCTACGGAGACAGCCCTCGCAAAAATGACTAATGATCTATTGCTAACGATGGATTCTGATGCGTCATCTATGTTGCTGCTTCTTGATCTTAGCGCCGCTTTCGATACCGTCGATCATAATATTTTATTAGAGCGTATCAAAACACGTATTGGTATGTCAGACTTAGCCTTGTCTTGGTTTAACTCTTATCTTACTGACAGGATGCAGTGCGTCTCCCATAACAATGTGACCTCGGACTATGTCAAGGTAACGTGCGGAGTTCCCCAGGGTTCGGTTCTTGGCCCTGCACTCTTTAGTATTTACATGCTGCCGCTGGGTGACATCATACGCAAGTACGGTGTTAGCTTTCACTGTTATGCTGATGACACTCAACTCTACATGCCCCTAAAGCTGACCAACACGCCGGACTGTAGTCAGCTGGAGGCGTGTCTTAATGAAATTAAACAATGGATGTCCGCTAACTTTTTGCAACTCAACGCTAAGAAAACGGAAATGCTGATTATCGGTCCTGCTAGACACCAACATCTATTTAATAATACCACCTTAACATTTGACAACCAAACAATTAAACAAGGAGACTCGGTAAAGAATCTGGGTATTATCTTCCACCCAACTCTCTCGTTTGAGTCACACATTAAGAGTGTTACTAAAACGGCCTTCTTTCATCTCCGTAATATCGCTAAAATTCGTTCCATCTTGTCCACTAGCGACGCTGAGATCATTATTCATGCGTTCGTTACGTCTCGTCTCGATTACTGTAACGTATTATTTTCGGGCCTCCCTATGTCTAGCATTAAAAGATTACAGTTGGTACAAAATGCGGCTGCTAGACTTTTGACAAAAACAAGAAAGTTTGATCATATTACGCCTATACTGGCTCACTTGCACTGGCTTCCTGTGCACTTAAGATGCGACTTTAAGGTTTTACTACTTACGTATAAAATATTACACGGTTTAGCTCCAGCCTATCTCGCCGATTGTATTGTACCATATGTCCCGACAAGAAATCTGCGTTCAAAGAACTCCGGCTTATTAGTGATTCCCAGAGCCCAAAAAAAGTCTGCGGGCTATAGAGCGTTTTCTATTCGGGCTCCAGTACTCTGGAATGCCCTCCCGGTAACAGTTAGAGATGCTACCTCAGTAGAAGCATTTAAGTCCCATCTTAAAACTCATTTGTATAATCTAGCCTTTAAATAGACCCCCCCTTTTTTAGACCAGTTGATCTGCCGTTTCTTTTCTTCTCTCCTCTTCTCCCCTGTCCCTTGCGAGGGGGAGTTGCATAGGTCCGGTGGCCATGGATGAAGTGCTGGCTGTCCAGAGCCGGGACCCCGGGTGGACCACTAGCCTGTGCATCGGTTGGGGACATCTCTGCGCTGCTGACCCGTCTCCGCTCGGGATGGTTTCCTGTTGGCCCCGCTGTGGACTGGACTCCCGCTGATGTGTTGGATCCACTGTGGACTGGACTTTCACAATGTTATGTCAGACCCACTCGACATCCGTTGCTTTCGGTCTCCCCTAGAGGGGGGGGGTTACCCACATATGCGGTCCTCTCCAAGGTTTCTCATAGTCATTCACCGACGTCCCACTGGGGTGAGTTTTTCCTTGCCCGTATGTGGGCTCTGTACCGAGGATGTCGTTGTGGCTTGTACAGCCCTTTGAGACACTTGTGATTTAGGGCTATATAAATAAACATTGATTGATTGATTGATATAACAAATTGGACCAAGAAAAATGACTATTTTTTCTAGATTTTCCAGAACAAAATTTTTTTTAAAAAATTCAAAAGACTTTGAAATAAGATTTAAATTTGATTCTACAGATTTTCTGGATTTGCCAGAATAATTTTTTTGAATTTTAATCATAATAAGTTTGAAGAAATATTTCACGAATATTCTTCGTCGGAAAAATAGAAGCTAAAATGAAGAATTAAATTAAAGTCTATTTATTATTCTTTACAATAAAAAAAAATTGTTTTACTTGAACATTGATTTAAATTGTCAGGAAAGAAAAGGAAGGAATTTAAAAGGTAAAAAGGTATATGTGTTTAAAAATCCTAAAATCATTTTTAAGGTTGTATTTTTTCTTTAAAATTGTCTTTCTGAAAGTTATAAGAAGCAAAGTAAAAAAAATGAATGAATTTATTTAAACAAGTGAAGACCAAGTCTTTCAAATATTTCCTTGGATTTTCAAATTCTATTTGAGTTTTGTCTCTCTTACAATTAAAAATGTCGGGCAAAGCGAGACCAGCTTGCTAGTAAATAAATAAAATTGAAAAATTCTATTTGAGTTTTGTCTCTCTTACAATTAAAAATGTCGGGCAAAGCGAGACCAGCTTGCTAGTAAATAAATAAAATTGAAAAATTCTATTTGAGTTTTGTCTCTCTTAGAATTAAAAATGTCGGGCAAAGCGAGACCAGCTTGCTAGTAAATAAATAACATTTAAAAAATAGATGCAGCTCACTGGTAAGTGCTGCTATTTGAGCTATTTTTAGAACAGGCCAGCGGGCTACTCATCTGGTCCTTACGGGCTACCTGGTGCCCGCGGGCACCGTGTTGGTGACCCCTGATATACATACATATATACATATATGTATATATATATTTGTATGGTGTACTGTCACCTTTTGTGACTGAAAAAAAAGGATGAATAAACTATTAAGAAGATTGTGTTGCGATGACATGTTATATTTGGTGATGTTTACGTTGTGGACGTTAGTTAGAAATGGTGCGGCCTCATTTCCTGCCGCCGCTCCCACCAGCGCACTGGTGTTTCTTACACTGGTACTTGTAAGAGAATCTTTCCTCACACACACCGCATTTGAACACTTTCTCCCCCGTGTGTCGCCTGGCGTGCACCACCAGCGCCGAGCGGTCACAAAAGCTCTTGTCGCAGCCCGAACAGGAAAACGGTCTTTCGCCGGTGTGTTTCCTCCTCACGTGCACCTTCAGACACTGACTATTGACTAGGCTTTCGCCGCACTCTGAACAGACATACGGTTTCTCTCCGGTGTGCGTCCTCGTGTGCGCGACGAGCGCCGAGGGGTCGCAGAAGCTTTTGAGGCAGCTGGGGCAGGAATGCGGTTTTTCTCCCGTGTGCGTCCTCGCGTGTACTTTCAGGTTGGCCCCCTGAGAGAATCTTTTGCCGCAAACTAAGCAGGCGAAGGGTTTCTCCCCGGTGTGTGCTCGCATGTGTCGCTTCAGACTGCAGCGGTGGTTAAAAGTTTTGCGGCAGTGCGAGCATGTGAAGTGTGTGGTGTCACCGTCAGAGGGTGACCTCGTGTCCTCACCGTCTACGACCTCGTCTGCTCCACCTCCATCTTGTGTTGAGCTGCTGCTCGGAGCTGCCACCTCTCTCTTCTCCACCTGGTCGTCCTCACCCTTCACCAGCACACCCGTCAGTCGGAACTCCTGCAGCCATTCCAGGTGTTCTCCCTCTTGATCGACGCGCTGCTCCTCCTCTTCCTCTTTGACGTCGGAGGGCTGCGGATCCTCCTGTTCCTCTTTTACGTGAAGGGACTGTATATCCTCAATGCGAGGGGTCTGTGACTCTTCCTCTTCCTCTTTAAAGTGGGGAGGCTGTGGATCGTCGTCTTCCACTTTGAAGTGGGGGGTCTGTAACTCCTCCTTTTCCTCTTGAAGGTGGGGGGAATGTGGCTCCTGCTGCTCCATCCTGGAGGTCCACTCCGGCTCCTCAAGAGTCGCAGACGTCTGCAGGACACGAGACAATCACATACGAGGAGAAAACACGAAAAAAAATTACAATTAAATTTTGACACATCGTTTGTCTTTAATTTCGACTCTTTAAAATTCAAAATTCAACCGAAAAAAAGAAGAGAAAAACTTTAAAAAATAATTTATGGAACATCATTAGTCATTTTTCCTGATTAAGATTAATTTTAGAATTTTGATGACATGTTTTAAATAGGTTAAAATCCAATCTACACTTTGTTAGAGTATATAGCAAATTGGACCAAGACAAATGACTATTTTTTCTAGATTTTCCAGAACAAAAATTTTTTTTAAAAAATTCAAAAGACTTTGAAATAAGATTTAAATTTGATTCTACAGATTTTCTGGATTGGCCAGAATAATTTTTTTGAATTTTAATCATGATAAGTTTGAAGAAGTATTTCACGAAAATTCTTCGTCGGAAAAATAGAAGCTAAAATGAAGAATTAAATTAAAATCTATTTATTATTCTTTAAAATAAAAAAATTTTTTTTTTACTTTTACTTTTTTACAAGTCCGGCTTTTCTCGGCCGTGTGAGACATCGTCCTGCACCAGCTGTGTTTTGGTACGGTTTGAGGATCTCATTAATCCCCACTTTGACTTTAAAGGCCTACTGAAATTATTTTTATTTATTTAAACGGGGATAGCAGATCCATTCTATGTGTCATACTTAGGAAAGTCCGATAATGACTTTTTGCCGATATTCCGGTATTGTCCAACTCTTTAATTACCGATACCGATATCAACCGATATATGCAGTCGTGGAATTAACACATTATTATGCCTAATTTGGACAACCAGGTATGGTGAAGATAAGGTACTTTTTTTTTTTAATTAGTAAAATAAGATAAATAAATTAAAAACATTTTCTTGAATAAAAAAGAAAGTACAACAATATAAAAACAGTTACATAGAAACTAGTAATGAATGAAAATGAGTAAAATTAACTGTTAAAGGTTAGTACTATTAGTGGAGCAGCAGCACGCACAATCATGTGTGCTTACGGACTGTATCCCTTGCAGACTGTATTGATATATATTGATATATCATGTAGGAAGCAGAATATTAATAACAGAAAGAAACAACCCTTTTGTGTGAATGAGTGTAAATGGGGGAGGGAGGTTTTTTGGCTTGGTGCACTAATTGTAAGTGTATCTTGTGTTTTTTATGTGGATTTAATAAAAAAATAAAAAAATAAATAAATGAAAAATAAAAAAACGATACCGATAATAAAAAAAACGATACCGATAATTTCCGATATTACATTTTAACGCATATATCGGCTGTTTTTTATGTTGATTTAATAAAAACAAACAAAAACAAACAAACGATACAGATAATAAAAAAACGATACCGATAATTTCCGATATTACATTTTAACGCATATATCGGCCGATAATATCGGCAGGCCGATATTATCGGACATCTCTAGTCATACTTGATCATTTTGCGATATTGCCATATTTTGGCTGAAAGGATTTAGTAGAGAACATTGACGATAAAGATCGCAACTTTTGGTATCTGATAAAAAAAAAGCCTTGCCCCTACCGGAAGTAGCGTGACGTAGTCAATTGAAAGGCTCCTCACATTTTCCTATTGTTTTCAACGCAGCGAGAGAGATTCGGACCGAGAAAGCGACGATTACCCCATTAGTTTGAGCGAGGATGAAAGATTTGTGGATGAGGAACGTTCGAGTGAAGGACTAGAGTGCAGTGCAAGACATATCTTTTTTCGCTCTGACCGTAACTTAGGTACAAGCTGGCTCATTGGATTCCACACTCTCTCCTTTTTCTATTGTGGATCACGGATTTGTATTTTAAACCACCTGGGATACTATATCCTCTTGAAAATGAGAGTCAAGAACGCGAAATGGACATTCACAGTGACTTTTATCTCCACGACAATACATCGGCGAAATGCTTTAGCTACGGAGCTAACGTGATAGCATCGTGCTTAACTGCATATACCGTATTTCCTTGAATTGGCGCAGGGAATATAGTATTCGCACGTCTAGAATTACTTCCGGGTCAAACTCGTTTCTCAAAATAATTAACGCATGCTTGGCCTTATCGCCGGTTCATTATTAACGCCGGATCAAATTCGTTTCGCAAAATATAAATTTTATTATCGCATGTCTATAATTTTCGCCGGGACAAACTCGTTTCGCAAAATATTTAGCATATGTCTAGAACGTCCGCCGGGTCAAATTCGTTACGTCACGAGTGACGCTTTACCTGTCCTCATTTTCAAAATGGAGGAAGCTGCTTTCAGTAGTTTACAATCGCACAAAGGAAAAAAGATAAAGAGCTATTCAGTAGGATTTAAGGTCCAAGCTATTGAATACCGGTACAGTATGCTAAAAAGAACAGTAAGCAGCTATGTTTTATTAATATACCGTAGCTGCGTGTGTCAAATACGGTATGAGAGAGACTTTTTTAAAACTGAAGAAAGAAAATAAGGAAGACTTCTATAAACAAGTTATCGATGCTTTTGGTCGGAAGGAGCTGCAAATGGACTCCATTTATAAGTACAGGTAAGACCATAATAACGTTTTTTTTATTAAATGTGCTTTTCATGATGGTATGCTTACATCACACTCAAAGCGCACGCCTAAGCGCATTCCTTTTGGTAAACGCCGGAGTGAGAAGAGGTTTTAAAATAATTAGCGCATGCACGGCCATCCCGCAGGCTTCCGGTAAACGCCGGAGTGACAGGAGGTTTTAAATTAATTAGCGCCCCTGCGGCTATTCAAGGAAATACGGTAGAAACAAAAGAAATAAACCCCTGACTGGAAGGATAGACAGAAGATCAACAATACTATTAAACCATGGACATGTAAATACACGGTTAATGCTTTCCAGCCTGGCGAAGCTTAACAATGCTGTTGCTAACGACGCCATTAAAGCTAACTTAGCAACCGTACCTCCCAGAGCTATGCTAAAAACATTAGCTATCCACCTACGCCATCCAGCCCTCATCTGCTCATCAACACCCGTGCTCACCTGCGTTCCAACGCTCGACGGTGCGACGAAGGACTTCACCCGATCACAGATGCGGTCGGCGAGACGGAGGAAGTTAAGGTGAGTTCGGCGGCTAACGCGTCTGCTATCCATCTCTGTCTTCCTGGTTGTGTTGTAGTACGCCGCTAATACACCGATCCGCTATTACACCGATCCCACCTACAACTTTCTTCTTTGCCGTCTCCATTGTTCATTAAACAAATTGCAAAAGATTCACCAACACAGATGTCCAGAATACTGTGGAATTATGAAATGAAAACAGAGCTTTTTTGTATTGGATTCAATGGGGTGCCAATACTTCCGCATCAACTGATTCCGTCACGCGCATACGTCATCATATCTAGACGTTTTCAACCGGAAGTGTGGCTGGAAATTTAAAATGTCACTTTATAAGTTAACCCGGCCGTATTGGCATGTGTTGCAATGTTAAGATTTCATCATTGATGTATAAACTATCAGACTGCGTGGTCGCTAGTAGTGGCTTTCAGTAGGCCTTTAAAGACGTCATTGTCAGAATAATTGTATCTACCGTATTTTTCAGAGTATAAGTCGCTCCGGAGTATAAGTCGCACCGGCCGAAAATGCATAATAAAGAAGGAAAAAAACATATATAAGTCGCACTGGAGTATAAGTCGCATTTTTTGGGGAAATGTATTTGATAAAAGCCAACACCAAGAATAGACATTTGAAAGGCAATTTCAAATTAAAGCTGCAAGCAGCGTTGGTCGGGCCCGCATATTTGGCAGGTGCTAGTCGCAATTTCCGCCAGTCCTGATGTGTGTAAAAAGTTTGGTGAGTTTTGAAGTATTTTAAGGGGGTCAAATTACAGCTCAAAGAGGCAAAAATTAGTGTTTTTATGAAACTTTTGTTTTGAAGGGGTGATTGCCAACGTCCTGTTGATTTTTGCTGAAGGATGTCAGTGTATGAAATCTAGCTCTAAGTCAGACCTACATAGAGGTTTTTGTTTCATGTCTCTACGATATTCGTACTGGGAGTTAGAGGAAGTTGTGTCTGTGTTTTTTTTTCCTAGGTGCTGCGGCACACTGGTTCTTTTCTTTGAAGGCGCGTAAAATCAAAACCGTAGCACTTATCCAAACTCTTTGAGTATCCGTCAATCAGAAGGGTTCAATCTCTCTCCTGTAGTAGTTTGAAGCCGAAACGACAAACGCGCTCAGAGGAGATAATGTTTGATGTTTGGTGGCCGTTTTTTTTACAAAAATTTAGTTTTGAAAGGGGGATTTCAAACTTCCTGTTGATTTTTGCTGAAGGATGTCAATCTATGAAATGTACACTACCGTTCAAAAGTTTGGGGTCACATTGAAATGTCCTTATTTTTGAAGGAAAAGCACTGTACTTTTCAATGAAGATAACTTTAAACTAGTCTTAACTTGAAAGAAATACACTCTATACATTGCTAATGTGGTAAATGACTATTCTAGCTGCAAATGTCTGCTTTTTGGTGCAGTATCTACATAGGTGTATAGAGGCCCATTTCCAGCAACTATCACTCCAGTGTTCTAATGGTACAATGTGTTTGCTCATTGGCTCAGAAGGCTAATTGATGATTAGAAAAGCCTTGTGCAATCATGTTCACACATCTGAAAACACTTTAGCTCGTTACAGAAGCTACAAAACTGACCTTCCTTTGAGCAGATTGAGTTTCTGGAGCATCACATTTGTGGGGTCAATTAAACGCTCAAAATGGCCAGAAAAAGAGAGCTTTCATCTGAAACTCGACAGTCTATTCTTGTTCTTAGAAATGAAGGCTATTCCACAAAATTGTTTGGGTGACCCCAAACTTTTGAACGGTAGTGTAGGTCTAAGTGAGACCTACATAGAGGTTTTTGTTTCATGTCTCTAAGACGTTCCTACCAGAAGTTACAAGCAGTTTTGTCTGTGTTTTCCTCTGAGGAGCAGTTTTGTCTCTGTTTTATTCAAAATTTGCGCAATTTTGAGCTTTGGGGTTCGTTTTTTTTCTTAGATCGCAATTTCCACAAGTCCTGATGCGTGTGAAAAGTTTGGTGATTTTTGAAGTATTTTAAGGGGGTCAAATTACAGCTCAAAAAGGCAAAAATTATTGTTTTTAGTACATTTTTGTCTTGAAGGGGAAATTGCCAACTTCCTGTTGGTTTTTGCCCGAGGATGTCAAATTATGAAATGTAGGTCTGAGTGAGACCTACATAGAGGTTTTTGTTTCATGTCTCTACGACCTTCCTAGTGGGGGTTACAGGCGGTTTGTTTTTGTTTTTTCCCTAGGGGGCGCTAGAGCGCAATTTTGATTTTTTTTTTTATGTGTGTAAAATTTGGTGAGTTTTGAAGCATGTTAAGGGGGGCAAAGTAGTGCGCAAAGCTGCGGAAGAATAATAATAAAGAATAATAATAATAAAACCTTACAATAACAATAGGTCTTTTCGTCCCAATGCAAAAGGACTCCCGTTGGGATTCCTTTTACATGGGCCGTGCGGGCCCTAATAAATAAAGAATAGTGAACAACAGGCTGAATAAGTGTACGTTATATGAGGCATAAATAACCAACTGGTATGTTAACGTAACATATTATGGTAAGAGTCATTCCAATAACTATAACATATAGAACATGCTATACGTTTACCAAACAATCTGTCACTCCTAATCGCTAAATCCCATGAAATCTTATACGTCTAGTCTCTTACGTGAATGACATCAATAATATTATTTGATATTTTACACTAATGTGTTAATAATTTCACACATAAGTCGCTCCTGAGTATAAGTCGCACCCCCGGCCAAACTATGAAAAAAACTGCGACTTATAGTCCGAAAAATACGGTAAGTTATCACAAAACTTTGTGTTGCCACGAGTTCTCGGCGAGAAGACAAACGCTGTCTTTGATCCTACCAAGAAGACGGCTTGTAAAACTCCACTGTGTAGGATGGGAAGCAACATGAAGGTGTTCTGTTTCTTTCATGTATCGTAATCAACAGAAAGATATTGTCTTGACCCGAGATCTACAAAGCAAAGAGGAAGCAGGACCTGACTCCCCTCCAAGGACCTTTTCTTTGAACTGTTTTGTAATCAAAGGCGACGGCTGTTTACGACCCCCCGGCCCTTAGAAACAGCCGTTGCCATGTAATCAGGGAAAGTCCAAATAAAAGAGGAGGCGTACAATCTTTTGCCAGAGCGTGGTGAGACTGTTTAAAGAGTACAGTCCAGACGTCTTTCCTCAATTGAGCCAAATGTAATTCTGTCTGTTTGATTCCTTGCTTCTTGTCTTGTTTAATAGATGTCATCAGTGTTTGAACCTGACAGTCATAACTACAGACGAACTGAAATTCTCGGCTCAAACCGAATACCAAATATGAGAGAACCAACGCCAAAAACCAAAGTAATAAAACAAATTAGTGTTATTATTACCATTGCACGCACAAACCCCAAAAGCAGTGACGTTGTCACGTTGTGTAAATGGTAAATAAAAAGAGAATACAACAAATCCTTTTCAACTTATATTCAATTGAATAGACTGTAAAGACAAGGTATTTAATGTTCACACTGAGATAGTACATTTTTTTTGCAAATAATCATTAACTTAGAATTTAATGGCAGCAAGCGAAGCCGGCGACGTTTCTGGGTGTTGTTGATAAATGGCTTTGGCTTTGCATAGTGGAGTTTTAAATTGCACTTACAGATGTATTGTATATTATTATTTTTGGAGTGCAAATACAAACTCATACATACTTTTTTCCACGTCTTGACAATGCTCTTCCACTCAGTAAAAATACCCCACCAGTTATTTATGGTAATGATAAACTATAAAGCCAGTAAACACGTGAGAGTAAGAAATAAACAAACCTGTTCTGTGGAGCACAACTTGAGGCTTCTTGAAAACGCTACTTCGCTGCGAGTGTAAACGAACGTAAGTGTCGCAAAACAATAACAAAAAAGGTAAATGTCGTAAAACAATAACAAAGATTATGGCGGTCTTGCGCATGCGCGGACCGATCGCGTAGCAACAGTATCAACAGAAAAGAACAGTTTGATCATTCGTCTGCGTTAATTCCTTCGTTTCTGTGTTTGTGTGTATTCGTCTATTGGATAATAAACTACACCTCCTTACTTATTTGGCTCGATTCGTCTCAGTAAACTCCAGAGTTTTTAGGCTAGCTTAGCTTGTTAGCAGCTAACAAGCTAAGCTAACTAGCAAGCTACACTCGCCTGGGAATGTCGAGCGTTCACTAAGTCGAGTTTATCAAAATAATAATAATAATAAAGTGTAGTTTTCATACGATGGCCGAATAAGTATAAATGTATAAATGAATGAATTAACGCGGTACAAATACAACGCAGCCCGCTTCTTTGCTGCGAGCGTAAACGAATGTAACTGTCGTAAAACAATAACAAAAAAGGTCAATGTCGTAAAACAATAACAATGATGGCGGTATTGCGCATGCGCGGACTGGCGCGTAGCAACACCGTCAACAGAAAAGAACAGTTTGATCATTCATCTGCGTTAATTCCTTCGTTTGTGTGTATTCGTCTATCGTATGAGAAACTACAACTCCTTACTTATTTGGGTCGATTCGTCTCAGTAAACTCCGGAGCTTTTCAGGCTAGCTCAGTTTGCTAGTTAGCTTAGCTTGTTAGCAGCTAACAAGCTACACGCGCATGTGAAGGTCCAGCGTTCACTAAGTCGAGTTTATCAAAAATGTTTTAATAAAGTGTAGTTTTCATACGATGGCCCAATAAGTGTAACCTATTTTTATGGGCTTTCCTTTTTGTGATGTTAAATTCCTGTTATACGCGGTAATACAGTATATGCCTTGAGCTCTTATTCTGAAGACGCTAAGAGCGGAAGTGATGACACGTTGTAGTGAAGCGGAGGTTTTGGAAATAAAGTGTCCTCGTGTAAAACTGGAGTAAATGTAACCGAGGGTTATATTTTTTTGCCTATACTGTATAAAACTACAAAATAACAAACACGGAGGCTCCAGTTTTACACGATGACCACTTTATTGTCTTTATTTTCAACGTGTCATCATTTCCGCTCTTAGCGCCTTCAAAATAAGAGCTCAAGGCATATACTGTATAACAGCGTATAACAGATCACAAAGAGGGAAGCCCATAAAAATAGGTTACATAAGTATAAACGTATTCATGTGAATGCTTTTAAAAAAGGCTTAAAAACCCTTCTTTAAAAAAAAAAAAAAAGCCTTATTTTAGATTTATGCGTGCTAGTTCTAGTTTTTATTTTTATCTATTTGTATTATTATCCTTTTATTATTATTTTTTAATGCACTTTGAGGTTGTTTGCTCGATGCAAAGTGCTTTTTACAAATAAAATCTATTTTTATTAAATTAATTAATTAATGCGGTACAAATAGAACGCAGCCCGCTGCGAGCGTAAACGAACAGAAATGTCGTAAAACGAGAACAAAATGATGTCGGTCGTGCGCATGCGCGGACCGATCGCGTAGCAACAGCGTCAACAGAAACGAACAGTTTGATCATTCATCTGCGTTAATTCCTTCGTTTCTGTGTTTTTTTGTGTGTGTATATTCGTCTATCGTATAATAAACTACACCTCCTTACTTATTTGGCTCGATTCGTCTCAGTAAACTCCGGAGCTTTTCAGGCTAGCTTAGTTAGCTTAGCCTGTTAGCTGCACGTCATCGAGTGTGAGTGTAAAGTGTTGCGGTTGTGTGGGAAATGTGCAAACTACAAATGCTGAGAGTGTTGGTGAATCAGCGACTAAGTGCGGCGGCGGAAGAAATCTTTGCGGCGATAGAAAGGACGATGGCAGAGTACCGGGAGGAACTTTGTCGCACAAAAGAGGAGAACGAGCTACTGCACGCAGTTTACAACACAACTGGTTTGTTTACGTCTGACTCTCACATGTCGTCATTAACATGGAAGGACATTTGGATACTTTCATAAACAATCCCATACACAATGTTGACATCTATGGTTATATTTGATCAACAATGCATGGTGCAATGTTATTTCATGGACGATGACTCTAACCTTTCAATTTGGCTGCCGGCAATGCATTGTGGGATACATCAGAAGCCCTCTAAACCTGGACCACAACACCCTTGTGCATGGGATCACCTTTCTACAAAACCCGTGAAGTTCCTTTTAATCCTTATATATTTTCAACTTATATTCAATTGAATAGACTGCAAAGACAAGATATTTCATGTTCACACTGAGAAACGTGATTTTTTGGGGGGGGGGCAAATAATCATTACTTTTAGAATTTAATGCATGACGTTTCTGGGTGTTGTTGATAAATGGCTGTGGCTTGGCATAGTAGAGTTTTAACTTGCACTTACAGACGTGGCGACCGACTGTAGTTACTGACAGTGGTTTTCTGAAGTGTTCCTGAGCCCATGTGGTGATATCCCTTACACACCCATGTGGCTTTTGGATGCAGTACCGCCTGAGGGATCCGAGGTGTGTGATATCATCGCTTAAGTGCAGTGATTTCTCCAGATTCTCCGAAAATTTTGATGATATTACGGAGCGTAGATGGTGACATCCCTAAATTCCTTGTTGAGAAATGTTGTTCTTCAACAATTTGCTCAGGCATTTGTTGACAAAGTGGTGACCCTCGCCCCGTCCTTGTCTGTGAACGACTGAGCATTTCATGGAAGCTGCTTTTATACCCAATCATGGCACCCACCTGTTCCCAATTAGCCCGTTCACCTGTGGGATGTTCCAAATAAGTATTTTTATGAGCATTCTTTAACTTTCTCACTCTTTTTTGCCACTCGTGCCAGCTTTTTCAAAACATGTTGCAGGCATCAAATTCCAAATGAGCTAATATTTACAAAAAATAACAAAGTTTACCAGTTCCAACGTTAAATATCTTGTCTTTGCAGTCTATTCAATTGAATATAAGTTGAAAAGGATTTGTTGTATTTAGGGATGTCCGATAATGGCTTTTTGCCGATATCCGATATTCCGATATTGTCCAACTCTTTAATTACCGATACAGATATCAACCGATATATGCAGTCGTGGAATTAACACATTATTATGCCTAATTTGGACAACCAGGTATGGTGAAGATAATGTACTTTTTTTTTTTAAATAATAAAATAAGATAACTAAATTAAAAACATTTTCTTGAATAAAAAAGAAAGTAAAACAATATAAAAACAGTTACATAGAAACTAGTAATGAATGAAAATGAGTCAAATGAAGTGTTAAAGGTTAGTACTATTAGTGGAGCAGCAGCACGCACAATCATGTGTGCTTACGGACTGTATCCCTTGCAGACTGTATTGATATATATTGATATATAATGTAGGAAGCAGAATATTGATAACAGAAATAAATGGGGGGAGGGAGGTAAGTGTATCTTGTGTTTTTTATGTTGATTTAATAAAATAAATAAATAAAAAATAAAAAAAATAAAC
>NC_084733.1:92506892-92606892 GCF_033978785.1 Entelurus aequoreus
CGCCGTGCTTCCGCGCGCCCTTGCTGTGGTTCTGGGCGGGCCGGCTGGTCTTGGGGGGCGCGCCGTTAAAGGGGAGCGAGGAGTAGGAGTGCACCGGCGTGCTGAAGGAGGGCGCGGCGGGGGCGTGCAGGGCGTGATGAGTCAGCATGGGCGAGGACGAGCCCTGCAGGATGGAGGCGATGGGGAGAGGGTTCACCTTCTCCCTGTCGCTCTCGGACCGCGATCGCTTGCGTTTGAGGCGCACGGGCGGCGGCTTGGAGGCCGGAGGCGGAGCAAAGGCCGCAGACGAGTAGGCGGGGGGCGCGTGAGTCCTGTCTGTCTGCTGCGTGTAGTTGTGGGCGGCGTCCAACTGGAGGAACATCTGCGCTCTGTCCGCGGATATGTGAGTCCTCTGCGGCCCCACGTGGAGAGTGTCCGTGCCGGGCTGCAGGGGGTCCAGCGTCTGGAGGACCTCCTCCACGCTAAGCAGCAACACCTCACCCTCCTCCAGCACCCTGCCGCCCAAGTCCCCGTCCCTGAGCGAGCACACGGTGCCCGGCGTGGGGGCGAAGGGTCCAGTGGTCAGACTGAGTTCGAGGGTGGCGGTGTCGGACACGGAGAGTCCCACCGGGGGCGTCTCCTCCATCAGCTCGCACACTTCCAGCTCGGGGGAGGAGGGGTCCAGGCACTCCCGCAGATCCCCGTTGCATTCCTGCGGTCCGTTGGAGACAGGCGGGTCTGACGAGGAGCTCTGCGGCACGGCCGAGAGCTCGGCGGGCACCGGCGGCGCCTCCGTGGGGGTCAAGGACGCCACGGCGGCGTGATCCGGCTCGTCCAGGCCCACGTCCTCCGCCTCCTGATGGTGTGACGGGAGCGCCTCCTCCAGCAGAGCCATGACCTCGGCGTTGCCGCTGATGGACGGCAGCAGTGGCGAGTGTGTGACGTAGAGGCACAGCTTCCTGTACAGACGCACCAGCAGCGACAGCTGCTTGTTCTCCTGGAAGCCCGAATTGTCCTTGCAGCGGCCACACGACGACCTGACCTGCATCTTCTGGCCTTTGCAGCCCAGACACACGTAATGCTGACACTCGCCGTGCGTGGGAGAGATGGGATCCTGCAGCAGCTTACCTGCCGGACAAACAGCACCTTTAAAACCTCTCTCTCATTTTGGAGAGACAAGGCACTGAAAAAACGTCCTGTTTTTTTTCTAAAGGCTTTGCTACACACCTTAAACTTCTTAAATCACCTTAAATTTCTTAAATCTTAAGGCCCAAGCTGTTTGTTTACATGCTTTTTTTATTTCTCTTTGGACTTATTGGACCCTAATTAGAATAAAAACTAAGAATCATCTTTTGATATGATGTCCTTAATCCATAAATTAAAGTTAAAGTACCAATGATTGTCACACACACACTAGGTGTGGCGAAATATGTCCTCTGCATTTGACCCATCCCCTTGTTCACCCCCCTGGGAGGTGAGGGGAGCAGTGAGCAGCAGCGGTGGCCGCGCCGAATCATTTTTGGTGATTTAACCCCCAATTCCAACCCTTGATGCTGAGTACCAAGCAGGGAGGTATAGGGATGATGTTTGATAAGGAATTATCGAGTTTGAGCCTATTATCGAATCCTCTTATCGAACCGATTCCTTATCGATTCTCTTATCGAGTCCAGATAGGTTGTTGTATATGGAAAAAAACACACAATATTTGGTTTAACAAAAGCTCACTTTTATTATATAATAAAAAAATAAAATCTAATAAATAAATAAATAAATATCGACTGTTACCCACCTAAAAAAATAAAATAAAATAAATAAATATTGACTGTTGTTACCCAAAGTATATTAAGTGGGATTTTTCAGAGAAACAAATATATACAGTAACACAGAAACAAGCTGTCTCTGTGATCACTATAGGTGTATAAATAATAATATAGTGTTAAATAAAATCAGTCCCTTGGGCACAAAACTGAAAATAATACAGCTCTCCAAAAAGTGCACTTCTGCTGCTATTGGAACATAACTGTTTGTTATGATGCTTTGACATTTTTGCACTTTATTTCTTTATTGAAAGAAAATTCCATGAAGAGAAAAGTTCTTTGCAAATGTGGTTACAGTGCTAAAAAATGAAAAGTTAAAGCTAAAAAAAGAAATACACTTTATTGAGTTAACATTATTTCTTTATAAGGGGAAAAATGTTATGAGCTAGAAAATATAACAACTACACTACCCAGCATGCAACGGGAGAGACGAGCATGCGCGGTAGCCCCGAAAAGTGTTGCATGTTGCCACGCTGTGAAAGTAAACGTCAAGAACTCAGCCAACACGCCTCGTCTGCATTATTTATAATTAGACAGACAACACATCTACAGTGTGATTTTGTTTTGTTTACAAGGAAAGAAAAACAAAAGTTAAAAAAGGGAGATATGTTGTATATATATGTATGTGCTGCGGTTGTTTTAAGAACGTTGCAACAGCTGCCGTAAAGGAGGTGCGTTGCTAGCCTGGTTGCTATGTTTCCGGTTGGTCGTAAAAGTGTTCGTCATGTGTTTTACCCTGCTCAAATCTCTCAGTAAAGTTATTTGATAGATTATAGCTTTTGTTTTGAACTTTATTACACCTTGGAGCGCTTTTTCCCGTCCATTGTTTTCCTGCTTTCGCTATCTGCGCCTAATGACTGAGCTACGTGACGTCATTTCTTGTGATGTCCCACGGAGCATTTCTGGTTGGGACGGGATTCGAATAAAGAATCAACTCTTTTCCTTTACTATAGTGGTCTCGATAACGGGTACCGGTTCTCAAAAAGGGATTCTAGTCCGAGGACTCGGTTCTTTTCTTATCAAACAACCGGGAAAACCGGTTTCGAGTATCATCCCTAGGGAGGTAATGGCTCCCATTTTTATAGTCTTTGGTATGACTCGGTCGGGGTTTGAACTCGCAACCTACCCATCTCAGGGCGGACACTTGACAGTGTCAAACAAAACGTGACAGTATCAAACCAAAACTTGGTGTGTAGTTTTTACTGGCGCTTTAGCTTTGGCCGGGTCTGAATATAAACCACATCTCCCAGAATCCTCTGCGCAGTGCGAAACCGGCATGGTGGGGGCGTGGAACACCGTAAGCAGGAAGTGAAGTGTGTTTGTAGTAGGGTTGTACCCATACCAATAATTTGGTACCGGTACCAAAATGTATATTGTTACTTTTTAAAATAAAGGGGACTACAAAATATGGGCTTTATTTTAACAAAAATCTTACAATACAATAAACATACTGTTATAAATGCCCTTTGTCAGGGATTAAGATAGAAGATAAAGTTCCCTATTTAATGTTAATTGTTGAATATAATTGACTATATTATTGTTGACGTAAACAAGCTATTAATGTAGTCATGCACCTTTAAGTTGAGTCTGTTTGAGTCAGGCAGTTTACCGGGCAGCTATGTTTACTTCTCGGGGTCCTTGAGTCAGTGTGTTAAACAGTGTGTATGTGAGAGTGTACTTAGCTGCTGATACCTATTTCCATATTACATGTTATATATATACATGTTATATATCTACATGTTATATATCTACATGTTATGTATCTACATGTTATATATCTACATGTTATATATCTACATGTTATGTATCTACATGTTATATATCTACATGTTATGTATCTACATGTTATGTATCTACATGTTATATATCTACATGTTATGTTTCTACATGTTATGTATTTACATGTTACGTATCTACATGTTACGTATCTACATGTTACGTATCTACATGTTATGTTTCTACATGTTATGTATTTACATGTTACGTTTCTACATGTTATGTATTTACATGTTACGTATCTACATGTTACGTATCTACATGTTACGTATCTACATATGACCTATCTACATGTTACGTATCTACATGTTATGTTTCTACATGTTATGTATTTACATGTTACGTTTCTACATGTTATGTATTTACATGTTACGTATCTACGTATTACCTATCTACATGTTACGTATCTACATGTTACGTATCTACATATTACCTATCTACATGTTACGTATTTACATGTTACATACCTACATGTTAGGTACCTACATGTTAGGTATCTACATGTTACGTATCTACATATTACCTATCTACATGTTACGTATCTACATGTTACGTATCTACATTTTATGTATTTACATGTTACGTATCTACATGTTACGTATCTACATTTTATGTATCTACATGTTATGTATTTACATGTTACGTATCTACATGTTACATATCTACATGTTACGTATCTACATATTACCTATCTACATGTTACGTATTTACATGTTACATACCTACATGTTAGGTATCTACATGTTAGGTATCTACATGCTATGTATTTACATGTCCTGTATTTACATGTTACATATCTACATGTTACGTATCTACATCTTATGTATTTACATGTTACATATCTACATGTTACATATCTACATGTTACGTTTTTACATGTTATGTATTTACATGTTACATATCTGCATGTTACATATCTACATGTTATGTACAGTATCTACATATTACCTATCTACATGCTATGTATCTACATGTTATGTATTTACATGTTACGTATCTACATGTTACATATCTACATGTTAGGTATCTACATGCTATGTATTTACATGTCCTGTATTTACATCTTACATATCTACATGTTACGTATCTACATCTTATGTATTTACATGTTACATATCTACATGTTACATATCTACATGTTA
The DNA here is from genome assembly GCF_033978785.1 of Entelurus aequoreus. Lineage (NCBI taxonomy): Eukaryota > Metazoa > Chordata > Actinopteri > Syngnathiformes > Syngnathidae > Entelurus > Entelurus aequoreus. The sequence goes on from NC_084733.1 coordinate 92,511,607, forward strand.
CGTTTTTACATGTTATGTATTTACATGTTACATATCTGCATGTTACATATCTACATGTTATGTACAGTATGTACATGTTACGTATCTACATGTTATGTATTTACATGTTACATATCTGCATGTTACATATCTGCATGTTATGTACAGTATGTACATGTTACGTATCTACATGTTATGTATTTACATGTTACATATCTACATGTTATGTATTTACATGTTACATATCTACATGTTATGTATTTACATGTTACATATTACCGGTGTTTTGTTTTGTTTATTTTTGCCTGGTCTAATTATTAATTAATAATCGACTTCAAAGTAAGGCACTTTCAGGTACAATTTCTCAAATTTTGATTTGCCGAAAGTTTTATGGATCACAAATACTGAATGTAAACAAACGCCAAGGGTCAGGTGGATCTACACCTGACATCCACTGTAATGATACCAAGTACACTCGCGTATCTAGTCGATACTACTATGATTACATCGATATTTTTTAATCGTCACAAAATAATTTTAATATAATATATTTGTATCTTTTTTAGATACAGTCAATAAATAATGTGAACATGTATCATAACATGGAAATCTAAGAGAATGTGTTGTGAATGAGGATGCTTGTGGACTGGGAATTTTTTTAATTTATTTTTTTACACATTTTTATTTTTTTTTTTAAAAAACAGTTTTTCCAACGTATTAAATTTTAGACGATTTCTCTTCTTAGTTATTATTTCTCCGGCTGTAGAAAAGACCCGCTCACAGGGCACAGAGGAGGCGTCAGTTTGACACAGTTCGCGTATCGGTCACGTGACCGAAACAGCTCATGATCGGTCACGTGACTTCAGTGTTTCCCATAAACTGCCAAGATACCTGTGGCGGTGGGGGCGTGGCTTTGGGCGTGGTCACCATGTCATCATCGAGTAATTTGCATAATTTACTACAATGATATGATTTTCTCTAAAAAGGCTAAAAAAATGTATACTTACTAATTAATAATAACAGTTTTGTTTTAAACGTCCATCCATCCATCCATTTTACAATATAATTACAACACTTTATGTACATATTTATATACAGATTTGAACAATAAGTTATTCACTGAAATATATTTATTAATTGTGGTTCTTACAAAAAAAATATCTTATAAAATATAAAAGCTAAAATGCCTCTTAAAGCTCTGCCCCTTTAATTACTGCATACTAAATCATTTAACTTTAGGCTACTACTACAACCATATTATTTACCAGCAACATAAAGTGAAACAGAGGCAGAGGTGTCCTGCCACAGTCAGTAACAAATAAACAGAAAACAGTAGTGGTCAAATACAAGTAAGGCAACAAGAGAAGTATCCTACACTTCTCTTTTGTAAAGTAAATCTGAACAGCCTATATGGGCATCTACATCAACTTTATCATTTGCCTGAGAATCTGGACAAAAAATAAATAAATAAATAAATTTAAAAAATTGTTTTTTCTTTGTGGCGGACGTAATTCTTTCGTGGCGGGCCGCCACAAATAAATGAACGTGTGGGAAACACTGGACTTTCTAAAAGCGTTACGCGCACCGACACAGGGTTTTGCTCTATGAGCTCGACGCGGTCCATCACTAATAATCCCACCCCGCGGATTGTAAATAATGTAAATAATTCAATGTATATACTCTGATGATTATCTTGTGTGATGACTGTATTATGATGATAGTATATATCTGTATCATGAATCAATTTAAGTGGACCCCGACTTAAACAAGTTGAAAAACTTATTGGGGTGTTACCATTTAGTGGTCGATTGTACGGAATATGAACTGAACTGTGTAATCTACTAATAAAAGTTTCAATCAATCAATCAAAGGATGGGTTGCCTCAATCTGCCCACTGTTCCCCTCACCTCCCAGGGGGTGAACAAGGGTGTGTAACAATTTTATTTTGTTACACACAGTCAAACTGGTTTTTAAATGCTTGGATAACTCTGCTCCCCAATTGCTCTGCAAGGCAATTACAAGACTGCAAAGTGGTACCAGATCTACCACCCGAGCAATGTCAAAAGGCAACTGTTGTGTTCCATTCCGTAGAACATCTTTTGCTCAGACTGCCTTTTCAATAAAAGGAACTCTTTACCGGACACTTTGAAAAGTATGCCCGCACTTGTCACTTTTAAAAAACAAACAAATGATGGCTAGTTGAGCAACAATCATGTTCCCATGTTTAGTTTTTACTCATTTTTACTGATTGGTTTTTATCTAGTCTGCACTCTGTCTGTGTTGTTATTATTATTGGCTTTTATCTAGTTTGCACTTTGTCTGTATTATTACTATTATCGACTCATTCTATTTTTTATTTTCCTATTTTAATGATGTTGGATCTGTGTTGTTGTTGTTGTTGGGGACAAGTGTTGTAAATTAGCTTTGGCTACAAACACTATGATGCATACATTGAATGACTGTTTCAGATGTCTATGTTTTTCTATCTGTCCCTATTTCAAATAAACCTCTATAATAATAATAATAATGGGTCAAATGCAGAGGACAAATTACACCACACCTAGTGTGTGTGTGACAATCATTGGTACTTACTTAAAATGTATCAGAAGTGGGTCTTGCGTTTTTGCACAGCATTTTTTGACACTGAATTTTTAAGCACTTACTGCATGGGTGTCAAACTCTGGCCCGCGGGCCACATTTGGCCCTTGAGGCAATATCAAATTAACACTAGAGCTGGCCCGCCGGTATTATACAGTGCCGCTGTAACATCGCATTCACCGCTAATACTCATACTTGCCAACCCTCCCGATTTTCCCGGGAGACTCCCAAATTTCAGTCCCCTTCCCGAAAATCTCCCGGGGCAACCATTCTCCCGAATTTCTCCCGATTTCCACCCAGCAAAACATTATGGGGAGCGTGCCTTAAAGGCACTGCCTTCAACGTCCTCTACAACCTGTCGTCACGTCCGCTTTTCCTCCATACAAACAGCGTGCCGGCCCCTGTCACATGATATATGCGGCTTTTACACACAAGTGAATGCAAGGCATACTTGGTCAACGGCCATACAGGTCACACTGAGGGTGACCGAATAAACAAGTTTAACACTGTTACAAACATGCGCCACACTGTGAACCCACACCAAACAAGAATGACAAACACATTTCGGGAGAACATCCGCACCGTAACACAACATAAACACAACAGAACAAATACACAGAACCCCTTGCAGCACTAACTCTTCCGGGACGCTACAATATACACCCGCCGCTACCACCAAACCCCGCCCCCCCAACCCCGCCTACCAAGTTATTGTTGATATTTACCTCAGAAGGCTGCAAATAGAAAAGAGGCATTCCATTTTGTATTTAAATTTTATTTAATATACCATTGATGTTTTTTCGTTTGTTTTTTTAAATTGATTTTGCACTATTAAGTTATATAAGCGTTGCTTGTTCCATATTCAGTGTTAAAGCAAATCAGCGTAGCAAACTGAGCAATAATTAACCTTTTATTCATGCACTTTCTTGCTACTTCAAGGCTTGAATGTTTGATTCATTCATTATTGTCATTTTATTTTCAAATTTATTATTAGCCTGTGTAAAAAGTTTATTTTGATATTTACCTCAGAAGGCTGCAAATAGAAAAGACGCATTCAATTTTTATTGAAATTTTATTTGATATGCCATTGATATTTTTGAATTCTTATTATTATTCGAAACTGGATTTTGCATGTCACTATAAAGTTATGTAAGCCTTGCTTGTTCAATATTCAATGCAAAACTTGTACGGGTCTCGAATTAAAAGATTAATTTGTTCAACAGTTTGACATTTTAGCCCACTCTGTATTTGAGTTTGACACCCCTGACTTACTGTAACTTTTTTACTCTGAATTTTTAAGCACTTCATGTTTTTTACACTGATTTTTTTAAAACACATAATTTTATAACACACGCATTTTGCTCCCAAACTTGTATTTATTTAAATTGTTAGCATAAATTGAAAAAAAAAATCAGTTCACAAAATTATAACGCAAAAAAAAAAAACCGGTCAAATAAATTCAGTATCAAGAAAAGCTTTCGTAATTAAGAGGCACATTAACTTCAATGCAAAAAGGGGACAAATGACATAATAAATGAGGTAATAAATGACGTTATATACAAAATGAGGCTTACCGCAGACGAGGCACGCCAGCGACTGGCGGAAGAAGGGCAGCAGGGCGAGCATGTCGGTGAAAGTGTGCGGCTGCCGCGGGTCACACTGCAGCACCGCCCGGCTGGCGGACACGTACAGCGCGGTGGCGTTGATCGGGTTCATGGTCCGATGCCCTCCAGATAGTCCAGTCCCGGCGAAGACCCAAATAAACAACAAGCACTAACTTGACTGATTAGTGATCAAACGTGCAGCTAGCATGCTAACGCTAGCTCGGCAGGTGGCTAGCTTAACGTTAGCATCCCCTTTTTTTAATTTGTTGTTTACTTCGCGTCAAGAAATGCTTGTAATGCCAAAATGACTTGATGACGTCACTTAGCTGTCGTCATGATTGATTGATTTTGTGACAATAACAGCGACGGTAAACGGAGCCATCATCAAAGCGTTAGCATGGTGTAGCTAGTGCATCACAGCCTCCGTGAAATGATACATAATTCGAATTTAAATGAATGAGCTGATATATAGTGGAGGCTTTTAATGAGGTTAGCAAGTTAGCACAAGCGCGCGCTCGATGTAAACAAAGCTAACCCATTAGCGCTAGCATGGCTAGCATAAACTGCTAACGGAAATGTTCAGATTCCCTTCTTCCCTTATTCCGTGCTCGTAGAGGGAATTGCCGGACGCGAGTTCATGCCTCGGTTGTTTCCCCGACACGGTGCTCTAGCGGTCGATAGGCGGAGAAAGTACACATCGCTGGCTGTTTTGTTTTTCAAAAAAATTGCATCAATCATTTTTGATTTCCCACTTCCTCGCGTCAACCCCTCTACGAGTGAAAGTCTCGCGAGATTTCGCTGTGTTACCGTGGTTACCCTTTTTTTTTTTTTTTTTTTTTTTTTTTTTGTCTACAGACAAACGGATGTTTACTTCTTTCCATCAATGGAAATTGAAAAATCGAAAAACCAACTAGTTTGTTTTGAATTTTGCTTTATAAAACGAAAAAAAAAATAATAAAAAACTTAAAACAAAAGGAGCCAAAACGGATGTTTTTTTTTCATTTCAGTAGAAGCATTTAAGTCCCATCTTAAAACTCATTTGTATACTCTAGCCCAGGGGTCCCCAAACTACAGCCCGCGGGCTGGATCTGGCTCACCAGCGTCCAAAATCAGGCCCAAGTCCCAAGTATTAAAAAAATAAAAAATTCTGTCTTTTCTTATCCACTTTGTACCGCTTGCTACTCACGGTGTCTCCTAGCCGCTCAGGCAAATCATATTGTCTAAAAATGCATTTTCTCATCGATAACGTGACATCATCGCACGCGCAGAAAGTGCGCTATATATATATATATATATATATATATATATATATATATATATATATATATATATATATATATATATATATATATATATATAAATATATATATATATATATATATATATATATATATATATATATATATATGTATATATGTATATTAGATATATATATATATATATATATATATATATATATATACACACATATATATCTAATATATATATATATATAATGTATATATATATATATATACACATATACATCTAATATATGTATAATGTATATATATATATATATATATATATATATATATATATATATACATATATATACATATATATATATCTAGTACATACATCTATATATATATATATATATATATATATATATATATATATATATATATATATATATATATATATATATATATATATATATATATATATATATATATATATATATATATATATATATGTGTGTGTGTGTGTGTGTGTGTGTGTGTATATAGACTCTCACACTATTATGTTAGATCCACTATGGACTGGACTCTCACTATTATGTTAGATCCACTATGGACTGGACTCTCACACTATTATGTTAGATCCACTATGGACTGGACTCTCACACTATTATGTTAGATCCACTATGGACTGGACTCTCACTATTATGTTAGATCCACTATGGACTGGACTCTCACACTATTATGTTAGATCCACTATGGACTGGACTCTCACTATTATGTTAGATCCACTATGGACTGGACTCTCACACTATTACTGTATGTTAGATCCACTATGGACTGGACTCTCACACTATTATGTTAGATCCACTATGGACTGGACTCTCACTATTATGTTAGATCCACTATGGACTGGACTCTCACTATTATGTTAGATCCACTATGGACTGGACTCTCACACTATTATGTTAGATCCACTATGGACTGGACTCTCACACTATTATGTTAGATCCACTATGGACTGGACTCTCACAATATTATGTTAGATCCACTATGGACTGGACTCTCACACTATTATGTTAGATCCACTATGGACTGGACTCTCACAATATTATGTTAGATCCACTATGGACTGGACTCTCACACTATTATGTTAGATCCACTATGGACTGGACTCACACTATTATGTTAGATCCACTATGGACTGGACTCTCACTATTATGTTAGATCCACTATGGACTGGACTCTCACACTATTATGTTAGATCTACTGTGGACTGGACTCTCACACTATTATGTTAGATCCACTATGGACTGGACTTTCACAATATTATGTTAGGGTGACCCCCCTACAGGGGTTTGGTTTAAGAACTTTCAGCCCCACCTAAAACAAAATTCACCAGCCGCCACTGATTATGATGCATTCTCATTTTAGGCAAAGTATAAGACAATACTTTCTTAACAGTATAATTGTAACCAGGAATAAGTCTTCAAGTAACAATATTCTAATACTAACATTGTTGGGTAAGACAGAATTTGGTTTTATTCTGAATCCAGTGAAACAGATTGGTGGTTTTTAGCTGATATAAAAGACTTTCAGCTGTTTGTATAAGTTTATGTTGAAGTATTTGGCAGACGCTTTTATCCAAAGCGACATACATCAAAAATACATATAAAACAATCACTGTAATGCAGCTGAGATAGGCTCCAGCACCCCCCGCGACCCCAAAAGGGACAAGCGGTAGAAATGGATGGATGGATGTAAACATGATCATTTAAGGGAAGAATGTAATAGAAAATATCAATACAAAGTGTCAAGACAGAATAAACTCTCTGCTGCTGCAGCAACAGTCTATAAGATATATAGATATATAAAGTATTCATACATTGTTTATGTAGCATGTATTTATAACCTAATCATAATGTTTCTTCAACTTAAAAAAATAGCTGAGCGTTTTTTTCTCCCTTCTCTGGGATTATATTCCCAGTTTTGATCTCGGACGTCTGGTCACTTATAGCATATAAGAATATTCTATTACTGTTAAGCCAACTATGAATAATAAAACATGTGTCCTTTATCATAGCTACACGTATGACAAAAAAGCGCGTGAAAATGCACGTACAACATGCACGTACAACACTTAGAACCTTTAGCATATCAGTATGTGGAATTAAATGATGGAATGGATTAAGTAAAGAAGTTAAACATTGTACTGATATGATCCAGTTTAAGGGGTTGTTCAAAATAATAGTGCTTACAAAGTACAAAGAAGAAAAATGATGAGAAATACTTTCAACCTTATTAAAAATAAGATATTCTTCATCTCAGTATGTTAATAATAACTGAATTAATTCATTACATATTACAAAACTGTTGTGTATACTAATTCACAGTTGTTATTTTATTATATAAAAAGGTCAGTAAATGATTCTATATATTTGTAAACGCTCTGAAGTGGGAAAGGGGTAGGATTAAATAAGCTTTGCTTCTTCCTACTCCTTTTCGGACATGATGTAAAGTGAAATGATATGAAATTGTGTGATGTATTATATTGTAAGTGTGTTCATGTTCGAAATAAACTAAAGAAAGAAACTAAAGAAAGAAAATCAGTGGTATTCAGTGAGGTAAGATGAATTAAATGCGCTGACAGTTCAATGCTCCTGCCAAATGAATTGCACTGAGTGGAGCGGATCACCACTCCAAGATGGCGGCCCCGCGTCTCGTCAGCGCCAGTAGGCAGTAGCGGTCGATGCTGCGTACCCTTAGAACATGTCTATGCCTGAGAGTCAGACAAACTTTGTACAAGCCCCACCTTTTTCAGTTCATTTCCTCATGCTAATTGGTTAGAAGAAATCCCCTCCTCGTTGGCTATTGGCTGAAATCCCCTCCTCTTCCTGTGTGCCGCGAAATGACGTATTTAGGAGTCGGCCATGATGGCGGCTTACAGTGTAGCTAAAGGCGGCCGTGGCTTATTCAGCGGCTTGCGTCTGTCCTTCCGGAGTTTGGTCCAAGTCAAACATGGCAGCCTACCGCGCGGCCGCGGCTACTGCGTCAGCCAGCTGTCCGTCAAGGAGAGGATCGAGAAGAAGCGGCAGGCGGCGCTTATCGGCGGAGGTCAGACGAGGATCGACGCGCAACACAAGCGGGTGAAGTTGGGCTAACTTTCCTTTACGTCCTCAATTGTCCGACACGCAATTATTATTATCATTATTATTATTATTATTATTATTATTATTATTATTATTATTATTATTATTGTAACGCTTTTTTACGACCGTCTTTGAAACAATGAAATAACAAAAACTAGCATTATTGTTGGCTTGCTAGCATACAAACTCTTCAGGAGGGGTGTCCGATACTGCACGTTGTGGTATCGATGGGATATCAAGTCAAGGTAACCAATACCGTCCATCCATTTTTCTACCGCTTGTCCCTTTTCTTACTTGAAAATAATCAACACTGAGTGATTTTGAATGTTAATTTGTTGAGTCTGAAGTACACGCGTGACGAATAGTTTAGGTGAATAAACATGTGGACGCCGTAAGTTTTTGCTGTTGTCCAGCATTCTGTTTCTGTTTACTTTGTAGCCAGTTCTGTTTTACTTTCGTTTTGCATAGCCATCCCTAACCTTCAAGTCAAGGTAACCAATACCTCTGACTTAAAAAATAATCAACTTTGAGTGATTTTGAATGTTAATTTGTTGAATATGAAGTACACACGTGACAAATATTTTAGGTGAATTAACAAACTTAAAGGTGCCATATCAGGTCAGCACTAGGAATCTTCAAAGTCATAAAAATGGCTGTCCCACTTTTTTGTAAGCGTTTTGAAAACAAATGTGAAGTGAATTATATTTATATAGCGCTTTTCTCTAGTGACTCAAAGCACTTTACATAGTGAAACCCAATATCTAAGTCAGTGTTTTTCAACCTTTTTTTTTTGAGGCAAGGCACATTTTTTTCATTAAAAAAATCCGGAGGCACACCACCAGTAGAAAATGGGACCCCGTTTTGAAAATTCCTAGCGCCAACACTGCATAACATGAAATTTTAAAAAAGGGGAAAAGATTTTGTGACGATAAAAAATATCGATGTAATCATATTCAGTGTTTCCCATAAACTGCCAAGATACCTGTGGCGGTGGGGGCGTGGCTACGGGCGTGGTCACCATGACATTATCGAGTAATTTGCATAATTTACTACAATGATATGATTTTCTCTAAAAAGGCTCAAAAAATGTATACTTACTAATTAATAATAACAGTTTTGTTTTAAACGTCCATCCATCCATTTTACAATATAATTACAACACTTTATGTACATATTTATATACAGATTTGAACAATAAGTTATTCACTGAAATATATTTATTAATTGCGGTTCTTACAAAAAATATATCTTATAAAATATAAAAGCTAAAATGTCTCTTAAAGCTCTGCCCCTTTAATTAGTGTATACTAAATAATTTAATTTTAGCCTACTACTACAACCATATTATTTACCAGCAACATAAAGTGAAACAGAGGCAGAGGTGTCCTGCCACAGTCAGTAACAAATAAACAGGAAACAGTAGTGGTCAAATACAAATAAGGCAACAAGAGAAGTATCCTACACTTCTCTTTTGTAAAGTAAATCTCAACAGCCTATATGGGCATCTACATCAACTTTATGATTTGCCTGAGAAGCTGGACAGGACAAAAAAAAATAAAAAAAATTATTTTAATTTTTTTATTTGTTTGCGGACGTAATTCTTTCGTGGCGGGCCGCCACAAATAAACAAATGTGTGGGAAACACTGATATTAGTATCGACTAGATGTTCTATTGTACTTGGTATCATTACAGTGGATGTCAGGTGTAGATCCACCCACGGCATTTGTTTACATTGTGACGCCGGTGAGCTATTGTATCCTCCTACGGTGTGTAGTGAAGCATGTTTAGATATTCCGCGTCCTCCAGTGATAATGCTACTTGTCAGAAACTTGCTATATTTGTCACCATTTAGGTGAGGATTAGTGATTTAGAAGTAGCTAAAACACTGCTGGATGGTGTTTCAGTGTTATAACTTCACCTTTATCTTTACTTTTTACACCAAACTGCGTCCATTCTCCCTTTTCTGTCTACACACTGTGTCTGCTTGTAAGTACTCTGTGTGTGTGCGCTGCCCAACATGCTCCTCTGCTCGTAAACCCTAAAAAAAAAAATATATGTACCGTTTTTGATTCATTAGTACCGCGATACTATACTAGTACCGGTATACCGTACAACCCTACTACACACCAAGTTTTTGTTTGATACTGTCATGCGTCCCGCCATTATTGTGAAGACTTTGAAACTGAAATTTATTTATTTTTTATGTCAAAGGAGCCAATTTTGAAATGTCATTTTCGGGACCCCCAAAAATATTCAAATTTTGGTGTGCCAGTGAAATATGGGTATTTGTGGTGCGTGTTAGGCGTCCAAGAAAAAAGGTAATAAAGTTTGATGTGGCGCAGGGTAAGCTGACGGCCAGAGAGCGCGTGGCCCTCCTGCTGGACCCCGAGTCCTTCGTGGAGTCGGACATGTTTGTGGAGCACCGCTGCTCCGACTTCGGCATGGAGCAGGACAAGAACAAGGTCAGCCGCCTTCCACCTTCCCCTTCCTGTTCGGCGTGAGATGTCACTTCCTGTCTTGGCTCGCCAGTTCCCAGGTGACAGCGTGGTGACGGGGCGGGGCCGGATCAACGGCCGCCTGGTTTACGTCTTCAGTCAGGTAAAAAAAACAAAAAAAAAACGTGGGCGCTCGGTGGCAACTTTCTTAACGTGGCGCTGGTTTCCCGGCAGGACTTCACGGTGTTCGGCGGCAGCTTGTCAGGAGCTCACGCACAGAAGATCTGCAAGGTAGAGACAGTCTGTGCACGCCCGTGACCGCCATTGATGCTGCTTCTTGCTGGCAGATCATGGACCAGGCCATGATGGTCGGGGCCCCCGTCATCGGCCTTAACGACTCAGGAGGCGCTCGCATCCAAGAGGGGGTGGAGTCTCTGGCGGGGTATGCCGACATCTTCCTGGTAAGGGGGAACACTACACCGGGGTGCTGTAACAAGACTGAAGCAGGGACAGTTTGTCACTTTAGAGCAGGGGTGGCCATTAGGTGGATGGTGGAGGGTGTGTGAGTGGATGGTGGAGGGTGTGTCAGTGGATGGTGGAGGGTGTGTCAGTGGATGGTGGAGGGTGTGTCAGTGGATGGTGGAGGGTGTGTCAGTCCATCACCAGCCAGGCATTAAAAACATAGAGCTAAAAATGATGGATCATCAATCTTCACCAAGACGTGACTTTGGTCACTTGATTGACATTCACGGCACCCGAGGGTCTTGTGTGATGATCTGCTGCCAGATCATTAAGAAAAAACGACCGACAGGAAGGCCAGAAACATTTTTTATTTGAACAGACTCTTGCGCCGTACCTGCCGTCAAAACTCAGCACAGTTCCTGTCTTCACAATAAAAGCGCTCCTTCATCCTGCCCGCGCTAACAAATGAAGAGTCTCAGAAAGCTAGCGAAGCTAGGGAGTTTGCCGCCAATGTATTTCTTGTAAAGTGCATAAAAAGGAGTATGGAAGGTGGACAAATAAGATGGCAAAAAATACTTTCATGTGGTATTGGACAGAAAGGAAGGCTTTTTTTCTCCTCCATTTGAAAATGTGGACGTTGTCATCACTACTGTCTAGGGGTGTAACGGTACACAAAAATGTCGGTTCGGTACGTACCTCGGTTTAGAGGTAACGGGTCGGTTCATTTTCGGTACAGTAAGAAAACAACAAAATATAAATTTTTGGGTTATTTATTTACCAAATTTGCAAAATCTTCCACCAAAAATATTTTTCAAAGTGTAATATTTGATGTGAAGTAATGGGAACCTTGGATAGGTCAATAATTCATAATAACATTGATTTTGATTCAATATTATGTTTTGAGCAATGACAGTTTGAAAGAAAGAAAACCAGCTTTGTTTTATTAGTCAACATTGCAACTTTTTCTAAATTACATTTCACCTTTAAGCTTTTTTATTTCACTTTTGTTATGTTTTTGTTTATTTGAATAGTATTTTTAGAATGTGCCGTGGGCCTTTAAAACATTAGCTGTGGGCCGCAAATGGTCTCCGGGGCACACTTTTGACACCCCTGCTATAGATAATAACAAATTAAATGTGATAAATCTATGGATAAAAAGCAGATGCGCGTTTATCATAACTCTCTCTCTCTCTCTCTGTCTCTGCCCCTCCCTCACCAATGCTGCTGTTTGTTTTGTTTTTAACCCCTTCTTAACCCTGAACGTACATTGAAAATACACGCAACCCTAACTCAAAATGCCGGACATTTGAGGCATTTAAGAAACTCCGCCCTGACAGCTCCGCAAAAGAGGACATGTCCGGTGAAAAGAGGACGTATGGTCAATCTATCCTAGCCCGTTAGCTGCTAGCATGCCGTGTGTTGTGCCTCGGTGTGCATTGTTTACACAACGTGCGTTACGCTACTTAATATGTCCGTGTGGAAACTCGTTCGGTACACCTCCGAACCGAACCGGAACACCCGTACCGAAACGGTTCAATACAAATACACGTACCGTTACACCCCTAGTACTGTTTGATTCCAATCAATGCAAGTCATCAACTTATATTCTTGTCTTAAGTGGACCCCGACTTAAACAAGTTGAAAAACTGATTGGGGTGTTACCATTTAGTGGTCAATTGTACGGAATATGTACTGTACTGTGCAATCTACTAATAACAGTTTCAATCAATCAATGAAAGAAACATGCTTGTATTATCATTAAACACATTAAACTTGTTAACCTCTCTTTCATAAATAAATCAACATAAATTATAAGCCGAAACCGTCAGGTACGTAAGTGAACACACAGGTCTGGCTATAGGAGTAACACACAGGTAATACACAGGTCTGGCTATAGGAGTAACACACAGGTAACACACAGGTCTGGCTATAGGAGTAACACACAGGTAATACACAGGTCTGGCTATAGGAGTAACACACAGGTAACACACAGGTCTGGCTATAGGAGTAACACACAGGTAATACACAGGTCTGGCTATAGGAGTAACACACAGGTAATACACAGGTCTGGCTATAGGAGTAACACACAGGTAACACACAGGTCTGGCTATAGGAGTAACACACAGGTAACACACAGGTCTGGCTATAGGAGTAACACACAGGTAACACAGATGTCTGGCTATAGGAGTAACACACAGGTAACACACAGGTCTGGCTATAGGAGTAACACACAGGTAACACACAGGTCTGGCTATAGGAGTAACACACAGGTAACACACAGGTCTGGCTATAGGAGTAACACACAGGTAACACACAGGTCTGGCTATAGGAGTAACACACAGGTAACACACAGGTCTGGCAATAGGAGTAACACACAGGTAACACACAGGTTTGGCTATAGGAGTAACACACAGGTAACACACAGGTCTGGCTATAGGAGTAAGACACAGGTAACACACAGGTAACACACAGGTTTGGCTATAGGAGTAACACACAGGTAACACACAGGTCTGGCTATAGGAGTAACACACAGGTAACACATAGGTCTGGCTATAGGAGTAACACACAGGTAACACACAGGTAACACACAGGTCTGGCTATAGGAGTAACACATTGCATCATTTTATGAAGACCTAATGAACCTCTTTGGATTATGTGTGTGTCCAAGTTAAAGAATTTAATACAATCTTTGCTAGCTGGGTAAACTTTGCTGTGGTCTGGAACAACATGGTAAACTTTGCTGTGGTCTGGAACAACATGGTAACCTTTGCTGTGGTCTGGAACAACATGGTAACCTTTGCTGTGGTCTGGAACAACATGGTAATGTTTGCTGTGGTCTGGAACAAAATGGTAATGTTTGCTGTGGTCTGGAACAACATGGTAACTTTTGCTGTGGTCTGGGAGCACATGGTAACCTTTGCTGTGGTCTGGAACAACATGGTAACCTTTGCTGTGGTCTGGAACAAAATGGTAATGTTTGCTGTGGTCTGGAACAAAATGGTAATGTTTGCTGTGGTCTGGAACAAAATGGTAATGTTTGCTGTGGTCTGGAACAAAATGGTAACGTTTGCTGTGGTCTGGAACAACATGGTAACCTTTGCTGTGGTCTGGAACAACATGGTAACCTTTGCTGTGGTCTGGAACAAAATGGTAATGTTTGCTGTGGTCTGGAACAAAATGGTAATGTTTGCTGTGGTCTGGAACAAAATAGTAACGTTTGCTGTGGTCTGGAACAACATGGTAACGTTTGCTGTGGTCTGGAACAACATGGTAACGTTTGCTGTGGTCTGGAACAACATGGTAACGTTTGCTGTGGTCTGGAACAAAATGGTACTGTTTGCTGTGGTCTGGAACATGGTAACGTTTGCTGTGGTCTGGAACATGGTAACGTTTGCTGTGGTCTGGAACATGGTAACGTTTGCTGTGGTCTGGAACAACATGGTAACGTTTGCTGTGGTCTGGAACAATATGGTAACATTTGCTGTGGTCTGGAACAACATGGCAACGTTTGCTGTGGTCTGGAACACCATGGCAACGTTTGCTGGGGTCTGGAACAACATGGTAACGTTTGCTGTGGTCTGGAACGACATGGTAACGTTTGCTGTGGTCTGGAACAAAATGGTAATGTTAGCTGTGGTCTGGAACAACATGGTAACGTTTGCTGTGGTCTGGAACAAAATGGTAATGTTTGCTGTGGTCTGGAACAACATGGTAATATTTGCTGTGGTCTGGAACAAAATGGTAATGTTTGCTGTGGTCTGGAACACCATGGCAACGTTTGCTGTGGTCTGGAACACCATGGTAATGTTTGCTGTGGTCTGGAACAACATGGTAACGTTTGCTGTGGTCTGGAACAACATGGTAACGTTTGCCGTGGTCTGGAACAAAGTGGTAATGTTTGCTGTGGTCTGGAACACCATGGCAACGTTTGCTGTGGTCTGGAACATAATGGTAACGTTTGCTGTGGTCTGGAACATAATGGTAACGTTTGCTGTGGTCTGGAACAACATGGTAGCGTTTGCTGTGGTCTGGAACAACATGGTAACGTTTGCTGTGGTCTGGAACAAAATGGTAACATTTGCTGTGGTCTGGAACAAAATGGTAACGTTTGCTGTGGTCTGGAACAAAATGGTAATGTTTGCTGTGGTCTGGAACGACATGGTAACGTTTGCTGTGGTCTGGAACAAAATGGTAATGTTTGCTGTGGTCTGGAACAACATGGTAATGTTTGCTGTGGTCTGGAACAACATGGTAACATTTGCTGTGGTCTGGAACAACATGGTAATGTTTGCTGTGGTCTGGAACAACATGGTAACGTTTGTTGTGGTCTGGAACCACATGGTAACGTGTGCTGTGGTCTGGAACAACATGGTAACGTTTGCTGTGGTCTGGAACAACATGGTAACGTTTGCTGTGGTCTGGAACAAAATGGTAACGTTTGCTGTGGTCTGGAACAAAGTGGTAATGTTTGCTGTGGTCTGGAACACCATGGCAACGTTTGCTGTGGTCTGGAACAAAATGGTAAAGTTTGCTGTGGTCTGGAACAACATGGTAACGTTTGCTGCGGTCAGGAACAAAATGGTAATGTTTGCTGTGGTCTGGAACAACATGGCGCACAAACAGTTATCAGAAATGCAGCCAATATTACATACAGATAATGTGTCGTGAGACATGCAAATATAAATTCAATACCCAGAATATAAAGGTAAAGGAAATTAAATGAGCTCAAATATTATTTACTGGATCATTGAGCTGATATCAACAAGGTAAATCGGTTAAGTTAAAGGAGCTCAAAATAAATTCATGTAAACAAATCTAAATAAAATGTGTGATTAATCTGCAAATATGCACGACTAAAGGTGATGTTTTTGTGATTCATCTCATGAGTTAACTCCTTTTTGACAGCCTTAGTAACAATCCAAGCCACTCCACAAATATGACCCTGAACACATGCCTGGTTGTCTCTGCAGTTGAGTAACTAAATGTCCTGATTGACTATTTTAAGTGAAGCACTTTCATCAAAATGTCAGTGGAAGTACGTTGTGGTTGTCCACACTTTGTGATCTCCTCCCCCCTCAGAGGAACGTGATGGCGTCCGGCGTGGTCCCTCAGATCTCCCTCATCATGGGGCCGTGTGCGGGCGGCGCCGTGTACTCGCCCGCCCTCACCGACTTTACCTTCATGGTGAAGGTGCGAGCAACACCCCGGCGGAATGCCGCTAACGCTAACAGCGCTAACGTACGTGTCGCTAACGGTCCCGCAGGACACGTCGTACCTGTTCATCACGGGCCCGGACGTGGTCAAGTCCGTCACCAACGAGGACGTCACGCAGGAGGAGCTGGGCGGAGCCAAGACGCACACCACCGTGTCGGGTGTGGCGCACCGGGCCTTCGAGAACGACGTGGAGGCCCTGCTGCAGCTGCGGGAGTTCTTCAACTTCCTGCCGCTCAGCAACCAGGACCCTGCGCCCGTCAGAGAGTGTCACGACTCCAGGTAGACCACCTGGGGGGGAACACACCTAATTGTTGTTGATGCTCAAAGCAGCGCTTATAGCAGACCTGCCCAATTATTTTTAGGAACACTAATACAAAACCTCACAATAATAGACTTAGGCTTCTTTTATTGCCATTCAAATGTGAACTTTACAGTACATATAAGAACGACATTTTGTTGCATTAGCTGGTTTTAGTGCAGGATAAAAGAGCAATAAGGTGCAGATATAAATAAATAGATGACTGTACAGATAAATATATTGCACTATATGCATCCTCGTTTATGGATGTATGTTGTATTGTCTTTATATTCCAGCCAGTTCATCCGTTTTGGGGGGAATTGAGGGGATAATTATGATGCGTTCAAGAGTCTTACGGCCTGAGGGAAGAAGTGAAGTGAATCACATTTATATAGCGCTTTTCTCTAGTGACTCAAAGCGCTTTTACACAGTGAAACCCCAATATCTAAGTTACATTTAAACCAGCGTGGGTGGCACTGGGAGCAGAATGTATATGAAAATAAAGAATGTGGGTGGCACTTTGAGTGTCTAGAAAAGCGCTATATAAATCTAATCCATTATTATTATTATACCATTTGTTTTACTTTTAATGCTTAAATCTCGAGAACAATTTCAGATTTGTTGAACATTTTTTATTTTTAAGGGATTTTTTAAATTTGTTTTATGTTCCATTTGTCAGGGGAATTTGTTTTTGTCTTCCTAACACACAAAATATGCAATGTTTTTTGAGCAATCAAATAAAAAATAAAAATCCCACATTCTTAGGGATCGAAAAAAAAGTTTAAAAAAAAATTGTATGCTTAAATCTTTAGAAGAATTTCAGATTTGTCAATTATTAATTTTTTAATGACTTTTTTTGGTTTTTCTGTTCCATTTGTCAGGAAAGACATATTTTTGTATTCTTAACACACAAAATATGCAATGTTTTACCCCAAAAATATCTCAAAGTGCAATATTTGATGTGAAATAGTTGGAGCCTTAAATAGGTCAATAATTCATAACATTGATTTTAATTATTATTTTTTTGAGCAATGACCTTTTTATAAAAAAATATCCCACAAATTCTTAGGGATCTGAAAGATGTTTAAAATAAGTCATTAAAACAAACAAACACAAAGTTTTATGCTTAAATCTCTTTTGGCGATTTGTCGATTATTATTTATTTTTCTTAACGTTTTTTGGGGGGGTTTGTTTTCTGTTCCATTTGTCAGGAAAACATTTTTTTTGTATTCTTAACACACAAAATATGCAATATTTTACCACAAACTATTTCAAAGTGGAATATTTGATTTGAAATAATTGGAGCCTTAAATAGGTCAATAATTGATAACATTAATTCATTATTATTTTTTGAGCAATGACCTTTTTAAAAAAAAAACAATCCCACAAATTCTGAGGGATCCAAAAAGTTTTTTAAATAAGTCATTAAAAGTAAAAAGAAAAAAAAATTGTATGTTTAAATCTCTAGAACAATTTCAGATTTATCGATTATTTTTTTAATGGGTTTTTTTGGTTTGTTTTATGTTCCAATTGTCAGGAAAAAAAATTTTTGTATTAA
Source organism: Entelurus aequoreus (assembly GCF_033978785.1). Classification (NCBI taxonomy): domain Eukaryota; kingdom Metazoa; phylum Chordata; class Actinopteri; order Syngnathiformes; family Syngnathidae; genus Entelurus; species Entelurus aequoreus. The sequence continues at coordinate 92,530,128 of NC_084733.1, forward strand.
CACACAAAATATGCAATGTTTTTTGAGCAATCACTTAAAAAAATAAATTTAAAAAATCCCACAAATTCTTAGGGATTAAACATTTTTTTTAAAATAAGTCATTAAAAGTCCCCCCAAAAAATGGTATGCTTAAATCTTTAGATCAATTTCAGATTTGTTAATTATTGATTTTTTGAATGGTTTTTTTTGGTTTGTTTTCTGTTCCATTTGTAAGGGGGGAACATTTTTTGTATTCTTAACACACAAAATATGCAATATTTTACCACAAAAATATCTCAAAGTGCAATATTTGATGTGAAATAGTTGGAGCCTTAAATAGGTCAATAATTCATAACATTGATTTTAATTCATTATTATTTTTTTGAGCAATGACCTTTTTTTAAAAAAATATCCCACAAATTCTTAGGGATCTAAAAGATGTTTAAAATAAGTCATTAAAACAAACCAAAAAAAAGTTTATGCTTAAATCTCTTTTGGCGATTTGTCGATTATTATTTATTTTTCTTAACGTTTTTTGGGGGGTTTGTTTTCTGTTCCATTTGTCAGGAAAACATTTTTTTTGTATTCTTAACACACAAAATATGCAATATTTTACCACAAACTATTTCAAAGTGGAATATTTGATTTGAAATAATTGGAGCCTTAAATAGGTCAATAATTGATAACATTAATTCAGTATTATTTTTTGAGCAATGACCTTTTTTAAAAAAATAAAATAAAATCCCACAAATTCTGAGGGAACCAAAAAGTTTTTTAAATAAGTAATTAAAAGTAAAAAGGAAAAAAAAGTTGTATGTTTATATCTCTAGAACAATTTCAGATTTATCGATTATTTTTTTATTTTTTTAATGGTTTTTTTTGGTTTGTTTTATGTTCCATTTGTCAGGGAAATTTGTTTTTGTATTCCTAACACACAAAATATGCATTGTTTTTTGAGCAATCACATAAAAAAAAAAAAAATCCCACAAATTCTTAGGGATAAAAAAAAAATGTAAATAAGTCATTAAAAGTAAAAAAAAAACACATTATAAAAAATAAATAAATAAATAAAAAATAGTATGCTTAAATCTTTAAATCAATTTCAGATTTGTCAATTATTGAATTTTTAAATGGGTTTTTTTGGTTTGTTTTCTGTTCCATTTGTCAGGGGGGAAAATTTTTTGTATTCTTAACACAAAAATATGCAATATTTTACCCCAAACTATTTCAAAGTGGAATATTTGATTTGAAATAGTTGGAGCCTTAAATAGGTCAATAATTGATAACGTTAATTCATTATTATTTTTTGAGCAATGACCTTTTAAAAATAAAAAATAAAAATAAAAAATCCCACAAATACTGAGGGATCCAAAGTTTTTTAAATAAGTCCTTAAAAGTAAAAAGAAAAAAAAAGTTGTATGTTTAAATCTCTAGAACAATTTCAGATTTATCGATTATTTTTTAATGGGTTTTTTTGGTTTGTTTTATGTTCCAATTGTCAGGAAAAACATTTTTTTGTATTCTTAACACACAAAATATGCAATGTTTTTCACCAAAACTATCTCAAAGTGGAATATTTGATGTGATATAGTTGGAGCCTTAAATAGGTCAATAATTCATAACATTGATTCATTATTATCTTTTGAGCAATGACCGTTTTTAAAAATAAAAAAAAATCCCACAAATTCTTAGGGATCTAAAAAAAAAATTAAAAGTCATTAAAAGTAAAAAGAAAAAAAAAAGTTGTATGTTTAAATCTCTTGAACAATTTCAGATTTGTTGATAAAAAAATTTTTATGGAGTTTTTTTGGTTTGTTTTATGTTCCAATTGTCAAGAAAACATTTTTTTGTGTTCTTAACACACAAACTATGCAATATTTTACACCAAAACTATCTCAAAGTGGAATATTTGATGTGAAATAGTTGGAGCCTTAAATAGGTCAATAATTCATAACATTGATTCATTATTATCTTTTGAGCAATGACCTTTTTTAAAAATAAAAAAAAATCCCACAAATTCTTAGGGATCTAAAAAAAAAAATTAAAAGTCATTAAAAGTAAAAAGAAAAAAAAAGTTGTATGTTTAAATCTCTTGAACAATTTCAGATTTGTTGATAAAAAAAAATTTATGGAGTTTTTTTGGTTTGTTTTATGTTCCATTTGTCAGGAAAACATTTTTTTGTGTTGTTAACTCACAAAATATGCAATATTTTACACCAGAACTATCTCAAAGTGGAATATTTGATGTGAAATAGTTGGCGGTTTAAATAGGTCAATAATTCATAACATTGATTCATTATTATCTTTTGAGTGATGACCTTTAAAAAAAAAATTTAAAAAAAAATCCCACAGATTCTGAGGGTTCTAAAAAAAAATTTAAAAGTCATTAAAAGTAAAAAAGAAAAAAAAAATTGTATGTTTAAATCTCTTGAACAATTTCAGATTTGTTGATAAAAAAAATTTATGGAGTTTTTTTGGTTTGTTTTATGTTCCATTTGTCAGGAAAAACATTTTTTTGTATTTTTAACACACAAACTATGCAATATTTTACACCAAAACTATCTCAAAGTGGAATATTTGCACCAAGTGAAATAGTTGGAGCCTTAAATAGGTCAATAATTCATAACATTGATTCATTATTATCTTTTGAGCAATGACCTTTTTTAAAAATAAAAAAAAATCCCACAAATTCTTAGGGATCTAAAAAAAAAATTAAAAGTCATTAAAAGTAAAAAGAAGAAAAAAAAGTTGTATGTTTAAATCTCTTGAACAATTTCAGATTTGTTGATAAAAAAAAATTTATGGAGTTTTTTTGGTTTGTTTTTTGTTCCATTTGTCAGGAAAACATTTTTTTGTGTTCTTAACACACAAAATATGCAATATTTTACCCTGAAAATATCTCAATGTGGAATATTTGATGTGAAATAGTTGGAGCCTTCAAGTGGTCAATAATTGATAAGATGGATTTTGATTGATTGATTGATTGTCCTCTGACTGCTTCTTGCAGCGAGCGCTTGGTGCCGTCACTGGACACCATCGTGCCCCTGGAGTCCACTAAAGCCTACGACATGCTGGACATCATCCACGCGGTGAGACGGCGCTTGAAGTGGGACAAGAAGACCTCGGATAACTTCCTGTCTTCTGTCCGTGCAGATTGTGGACGAGAGGGACTTCTTCGAGATCATGCCCAACTACGCCAAGAACATGGTGGTGGGCTTCGCCCGCATGAACGGACGCACCGTGGGCGTGGTGGGCAACCAGCCCAAAGTGGCGTCCGGTGAGCACCCCTGCTGGACACGCCAGGTACAACGGCAGAAGCGTGCGCATTGACATCGCCGCCGTGTCCGCCGCCAGGTTGTCTGGACATCAACTCCTCGGTGAAGGGAGCGCGCTTCGTCCGCTTCTGCGACGCCTTCAACGTGCCCATCGTCACCTTCGTGGACGTGCCGGGCTTCCTGCCGGGGACGTCCCAGGAGTACGGCGGCATCATCAGGCACGGCGCCAAGCTGCTGTACGCCTTCGCCGAGGCCACCGTGCCCAAGATCACCGTCATCACCAGGAAGGTGAATATTCTGCATGTCACTCGCAAACATCTCCACTAACTCTTCTAATATATACACGTTGCTATGCTGGTACTAGTATAGTACGTCATGTCATGACATTGAGGGTTTTACCTAGCCGAGGAGCATGTTGGGCAGCGCACACACACAGAGTACTTACAAGCAGACACAGTGTGTAGACAGAAAAGGGAGCATTTTGGTGTAAAAAGTCAAGATAAAGGTGAAGTTATAACACTGAAACACCATCCACAGTGTTTTAGCTACTCCTAAATCACTAATCCTGGTCTCCATGGCGACAAATAAAGTTTCTTACAAGTTGCGTTATCACTGGAGGACGCGGAACATCTAAACATGCTTCACTACACACCGTAGGAGGATACAATAGCTCACCGGCGTCACAATGTAAACAAATGCCATGGGTGGATCTACACCTGACATCCACTGTAATGATACCAAGTACTGGAGTCGATACTACTATGATTACATCGATATTTTTTATCTTCACTTAATCTTTTTTCCTTTTTTTTAAAATTCATATTATGTTTATAAAGTCAGTAAATATGTCCCTGGACACATGAGGACTTTGAATATGACCAATGTATGATCCTGTAACTACTTGGTATCGACATGATCCATACCTAAATGTGTGGTATCGTCCAAAACTAATGTGAAGTATCAAAGAAGAGAAGAATAAGTGATTATTACATTTGAACAGAAGTGTAGATAGAACATGTTCAAACAGGAAATAAGCAGTAAATGAACAAATAATCATTTTTTACAGTTTGTCCCTCATAATGTGTACAAAATAATAGGTGTATAAATGACACAATATGTTACTGCAGACTAATTAGGAGTCTTTGTTTGTTTACTTCCTACTAAAAGACAAGTTGTCTAGTATGTTGACTATTTAATTGAAGGACTAAATGACAATAATAAACATATGTTTCATGTACACTAACATTTTTTTGTTACAATAATGACATTTTTGTGTGGTCCCCTTTATTTAGAAAAGTTTCAAAATACATTTTGGTACCGGTACCAAAATATTGGTATGGAGACAAGACTACTTTCAAGTGAAACTAAAAGTCATTGACTGTCGATTCTCTCTTCCCCCACAAGAGGGCGCCAAGACCACCAGAACATGACGTCACTTTATGCACAAACATGCAGAGGGTGACTTGCATTAAACATAGCTTTAATACACAATACAAACATTATAGATGTATGATTCATAGACAAACTGCATTGGACAATAGTTATTTACAAAATATGGTCTGCTAAACTTCAAATCTAATTAGATTTTATTCAGCAATTTTAATTGAATACAAATATTGTGTCAACTCTGTTTTTTTCCAATAGTTTAGAGCAGAAGTGTCAAAGTGGTTTCCACTGAGGGCCACATGGCAGTTATGTTTGGCCCCAGAGGGCCGATTCTAACAGTGAATACTATTATTACACCTTTTTTTATACATTTTACTAGTAGATTTGTTAAAAAATAAAATGTCAAAAAAAATATGGTAAATTGTAATTGTAGTGTATGTTACTGTAAATGTAGTGTATATTACTGTACATGTAATGTATATCACTGTAAATGTGGTGTATATTATTGTACATGTAGTGTATATTACTGTACATGTGGTTTATATTACTGCACATGTAGTGTATATTACTGTACATGTGGTTTATATTACTGTACATGTAGTGTATATTACTGTACATGTAGTGTATGTTACTGTAAATGTAGTGTATATTGCTGTACATGTAGTGTATATTGCTGTACATGTAGTGTATATTACTGTACATGTAGTGTATGTTACTGTACATGTAGTGTATATTGCTGTAAATGTAGTGTATATTACTGTAAATGTAGTGTATATTACTGTACATGTAGTGTATATTACTGTAAATGTAGTGTATATTGCTGTACATGTAGTGTATATTACTGTAAATGGAAAAACACTACTGCTGGTTTTATGGTTAAAAAAAAAACGCAGCTCAGTTGCCAGAATTTTACTGTAAATTTTACTTCTTCTTTTTTTATTGTAAATAAAAAAAAATGCAATTTTACAGCAAAATTTTGGCACCTGAGCTTTGTTTTGTTTTTTACCACAAATGAACAAGTGTATATTTTTGTGTGTATTACTGTAAATGCTAAACAGCACCACAGTTTATTACTGTAAAAAAAAAAAAGTACTTTTTTTTTTTAATTTAGAGAAAAATGCTGTAAAAAGCACAGTCAATTTCACAATTTGAGCATGAAATCTATTGCTACTTTTACACTTTGATGGATAACTTGCTTCGAAATCATTATTAGTATTTATTTATATTTAAAAAATGGTTTGATCATACACATATTTTTGCATAATTAGACAATATTTAAGTGAACATCATTTGCGATTACATGGAGTACATTTATTTTTATTCTCTCCCAAAATAGAAAGAAAGAATACATTTAGTAATAAAAGTCACACTACTTTATTGATATTATTTCCAGGGCCAAATAAAATAGTTTAGACTGATTCCATAATCATTAATTAAACTTAATGACATATTGCTTCTAATTGGATTGATATAAAAATGTAACTATTAGTCGTGATGGCTAAATAATAGTTTTGTGCTGCAGGCTTACGGAGGCGCTTACGACGTGATGAGCTCCAAACACCTGAGAGGAGACATCAACTACGCCTGGCCCACGGCTGAGGTCGCCGTCATGGGAGCCAAAGTAGGAACTTTTAGTTTTCATCCTATCACCAGCCTTTCCTCCCACTTCTTTCAGATGACACATACAGTACATGCAGAGTAAGAAGGACCATCAAGACAGAATAGGAATATTATCAAGTTTTACTAAAGCTTTAGGAGACCAGCCCACATCAATACCGTCATCTCGGGATGGTCTAACATTCAAACTTCTTGAATAGAAAAACAGCTCCACCATGTCCAGAAAGGAATACAGCCTCATTGTTCTAATACAGATAAGATATAAGGGAGTACTCCAACTCCTACATTCCAAGCCTTCAAGGTAAATAAAACACACAGTTTACTTGCGGACATAAGATAAAAAAAAATAGAAAGAGTACAAATGGAAAACATTAGCTGCGTTAAACATGACTATGAATAAAGAAAGAACTCTTAAACATATACCGTATTTTTCGGAGGATAAGTTGCTTCGGAGTATAAGTCGCACCGGCCGAAAATGCATAATAAAGAAGGAAAAAAACCTATATAAGTCGCACTCAGGGCCGGCCCGTGGCATAGGCCGTATAGGCAAATGCTAAGGGCGCCGTCCATCAGGGGGCGCCACGCCAGTGCCACAAATGTTGGAGAAAGAAAAAAAAAGTTGGTACTATTATTTCTAAATACAAAAAAATAATCCCACGTTAATTAAAATGCAAAGTAAAGCCTATTTAATAGAAATATTATTTGTCACAGCAAAAATTGATTTTCAAGGTAAAAAAATGATTTTCAAGGTAAAAAATTATTTCCAAGGTAAAAGGTAATTTTCAAGTTAAAAGTTGATTTTCAAGGTAAAAAAATTATTTTCAAGGAAAAGTTGATTTTCAAGGTAAAAAATAATTTTCAAGGTAAAAAATAATTTTCAAGGTAAAAGTTGATTTTCAAGGTAAAAAATGATTTTCAAGGTAAAAAATTATTTCCAAGGTAAAAGGTAATTTTCAAGTTAAAAGTTGATTTTCAAGGTAAAAAAATGATTTTCAAGGAAAAGTTGATTTTCAAGGTAAAAAATAATTTTCAAGGTAAAAGTTGATTTTCAAGAAAAAAAAAATATTTTCAAGGTAAAAAAATATTTCCAAGGTAAAAGGTAATTTTCAAGTTAAAAGTTGATTTTCAGGGTAAAGCATCACATATTTCCAGTTGTTAATTATCAGAACTTTTAAGATAGAAGTAAGTATTTTATTCTGAAAAAGCATTATTCAACTAGTAGTTCTTAAGTTAAGCATTTTTGGGGTGTTGCAGAATCTTTAAACACATTAAAGTTATTTTCTAAAAAAAAAAATCTTAACTAGAATAAACAAAATATAATTACTCTTGCTAAAATAAAGATTATGAATAAAAATAAGTAAACAGCCCTTAAAACTAGGTAACAGCTTTTTATTATAAATGTCTAATGATAATGTCAAAACAGCAAGAATAGACAATTGAAAATGTCTAAAGAATAGTAAACAACAGGCTGAATAAGTGCACGTTGTTATATGAGGCATAAATAACCAACTGCTACATATTATGGTAAGAGGCATTCAAATAACTATAACTTATAGAACATGTTTACTGTCACTCCTAATCGCTAAATCCCAGGAAATCTTATACGTCTAGTCTCTAAATAATATTATTGGATATAATGTGTTCATCATTTCACACATAAGTCGCATGACAAAAACTGCCACTTATAGTCTGAAAAATACTTCTATGCATTCTCCACATCTACTTTGATTCCATGTTTGAATGTGTCCAGGGAGCAGTCCAGATCATCTTCAGAGGGAAGGACAACCAGGCGGAGGCGGAGACACAATATGTGGACACTTTTGCTAACCCTTTCCCCGCCGCAGTCAGAGGTGAGACGCTTGCATCACTTGTTGCTAGGCAGAATTCATGCGACCAGTCATGTCAGACTGCTTTGTCACATGGCTTGTAACTGGGAATAATGTATGAATTATAGCAATAGTTTTAAGTAGACTGTCCATTTTACAGTAAAAACTTTACATTTACAATATTTGGCTGTAAAATAGTGTTTATTTTTCACAACATTTTACAGTAAATGGAAAAACAATACCACTTTTTTTTTAGGGGGGTTTACGGAAAAAGCTGGAAGTTTAGTTGCCACAATTTGACTATTAAATGGACAGTTTTTACAACATGATGTTGTTCATGCAAAAACAGTACAAGTTCTTTTTTTTATTCTGGCAACTTAGCTGCTGGTTTTTCTACCTTAAAAACAAATGTACTGTCTTTGCATTTACAGTAACACACCGTTAAAAACAACATTTTACACTCAAAATGTGGTAGCTCAGTCAACAAAATTTTAACACAAAAAACTGTTTTTTTTTTTTTTCAATTTACAGTAATATGCTGTAAAGCAGTGGTCCCCAACCACCGGGCCGCACAAGAATTAAAAAAAAAAAAACTTTTATTTTTTATTTTTATGAAATCAACATAAAAAACACAATATATACATTCTATATCAATATAGATAGGGATGATGTTTGATAAGAAATTATCGAGTTCGAGCCTATTATCGAATCCTCTTATCAAACCGATTCCTTATCGATTCTCTTATCGGGTCCAGATAGGTTGTTGTATATGGAAAAAAACACACAATATTTGGTTTAACAAAAGCTCACTTTTATTATATAAGAAAACAATTTAATCTAAAAAATAAATAAATATTGACTGTTGCCCCCCTAAAAAAATAAAAAATAAAAATATTGACTGTTGTTACCCAAAGTATATTAAGTGGGATTTTTCAGAAAAACAAATATATAAGGTAACACAGAAACAAGCTGTCTCTGTGATCACTATAGGTGTATAAATAATACTATAGTGTTAAATAAAATCAGTCCCTTGGGCACAAAACTGGAAATAATACAGCTCTCCAAAAAGTGCACTTCTGCTGCTATTGGAACATAACTGTTTGTTATGATGCTTTGACATTTTTGCACTTTATTTCTTTATTGAAAGAAAATTCTATGAATAGAAAAGTTGTTTGCAAATGTGGTTACAATGCTAATAAATGAAAAGTTAAAGCTAAAAAAAGAAATACACTTTGAGTTAACATTATTTCTTTATAGGGGGAAAGATGTTATGAGCTAGAGAATATAACAACTACACTACCCAGCATGCAACGGGAGTGACGTGCATGCGCGGTAGCCCCGAAAAGTGTCGTTGCATGTCGCCACGCTGTGAAAGTAAACGTCAAGAACTCAGCCAACACGCCTCGTCTGCATTATTTATAATTAGACAGACAACACATATACAGTGTGATTTTGTTTTGTTTACAAGGAAAGAAAAACAAAAGTTAAAAAAGGGAGATATGTTGTATATGTATGTATGTGCTGCGGTTGTTTTAAGAACGTTGCGACAGCTGCCGTAAAGGAGGTGCGTTGCTAGCCTGGTTGCTATGTTTCCGGTTGGTGGTAAAAGTGTTGGTCATGTGTTTTACCCTGCTCAAATCTCTCAGTAAAGTTATTCATTGGATTATACCTTTTGTTTTGAACTTTATTACACCTTGGAGCGCTTTTTCCCGTCCATTGTTTTCCTGCTTTCGCTATCTGCGCCTAATGACTGAGCTACGTGACGTCATTTATTGTGATGTCCCACGGAGCATTTCTGGTCGGGACGGGATTCGAATAAAGAATCAACTCTTTTCCTTTACTATAGTGGTCTCGATAACGGGTACCGGTTTTTAAAAAGGGATTCGAGTCCGAGGACTCGGTTCTTTTCTTATCGAACAACCGGGAAAACCGGTTTCGAGTATCATCCCTAAATATATATCAATACAGCCTGCAGGGATACAGTCCGTAAGCACACATGATTGTATTTATTTATGTAAAAAAAAAAAATTTGTCCGTGGGACAAATTTTCAAGCGTTGACCGGTCCGCAGCTCCAAAAAGGTTGGGGACCACTGCTGTAAAGAACACCGTAAAATGTATTGTCATTTTTATTAATTTGATGGGTAGTTTGCTGTAAAATCATAACTCAAGCAGATATTTAAGTATTTATTTTTATTTAGACAAAAAAATGTTTGGAAAGTATGACAATATACTGTAATATTTGTTGCAATATTGGAGACTATTAAAGTTTAAAAAGCATGTCATTTCAAGCAGGACATATTTTTTCTGTCAAAATGAAAAAAAATCAATGACATTTAGTGAGAAAATATGAAATACTTTATTGACACATATCATTTCCAGGGCCTTGACTTTGACACCTGTGTCATAGACCGTCTTCTGTGTCATAGACCGTCTTAATAAATACAATTTTAGGTCAAGATATGACAGATTAATTATAAAAAAAAATTCCTTTATCTAAAATTTTGAATAGAATATTTCCTGATGGTTTAAACTTTATATAAACATTTTTTCAGTGATTTTTTGACTATGAATATTGGTATTCCAGGGGTGTGTAAATGTTTTCATTAGAGATGTCCGATAATGGCTTTTTTTTACATTTTTACGCAGCAAACAACTTTAACATTTGATGTGGAGACGTTTTAAATCAACATTTTTTAAAAATATGATGGAAAAAAATGTTCTGTAAATGATAAAGCGAGGTGTTTGTACTTACTAAATATGGCCACGGCGTCATCTCCTAAGGTTTTGTGGACGACATCATCGAGCCGGCGACGACTCGCAAGAAGATCTGCCGAGACCTGGAAGTGTTGGCCAGCAAGAAGCAGGTCAACCCTTGGAAGAAACACGCCAACATTCCCCTGTGATGACATCACTGTCTTCATGGTAGCAACACCGTGGCCATCATATCCATCTCTGTCTTCATGGTAGCAACACCGTGGTGATCGTATGCATCACCGTCTTCATGGTAGCAACACCGTGGCCATCATATCCATCTCTGTCTTCATGGTAGCAACACCGTGGCCATCATATCCATCTCTGTCTTCATGGTAGCAACACCGTGGTGATCGTATGCATCACCGTCTTCATGGTAGCAACATATGCAATAGAAGCTTATCATGCAGAAGAAGAATTGACGTGAGCATGGTGTTCAGGCTCCTCCTTCTTATGTGATGTCACTCCTCACATTTTCTACATCAAACGTTGTTACAAGTAGAAAGTGTGCCTTTTTAATGACAGTCCAATAAATCTGTTACAGCAAACAAGCAGTGCAGTTTTATCAGGGGAGTCCAAGCCTTTGGACTATTAACTATATATGTACAGTATAGGCCAAAAGTTAGGACACACATTCTCTTTCAATCTTTATTTTCATGACTATTTACATTGTAGATTGTCACATCAAAACTATGTTATATGATTGGCAATAAAAGTTAAAAATAGTGTTGGACTTGGTGTGATTTAGTCTGGAGGCTACAATACATAATATTACTTTCATTTGTTTTCAAGCAAAAAAAAACGTATTTTCAAGGTGTGGCAGGACACACCTCATTCAATTTGTTTTCTTTATTGTCATGATTTACATTGTAGATTGTCACATCAAAACTATGAATGAACACATGTGGAGTTATGTACTTAACAAAAACAGGTGAAAATAACTGAAAACATGTTTTATATTGTAGTTTCTTCAAAATAGCCACCCTTTGCTCTGATTCCTGCTTTGCACACTCTTGGCATTCTCTCCATGAGCTTCAAGAGGTGGTCAGCTGAAATGGTTTTCACTTGACAGGTGTGCTCGAAGCTCATAGTAGTGTAAAGTTCTTACTTATATCTGTCAGTAAACTCACCATGAAAGCACTAAAACATACCGGTGTAGTGACTTGACATTATTCACCCAAGGAACTTTAGTTATTAGAGAGTTCCGGTCGGACGCCGCCGAAGGTGAGCCACGTAAATAAGACCGCCCACAGTTTCCAAAAACAATTAGAAATGTGGACTCGTCAGACCACAGAACACTTTCCCACGTTGCATCAGTCCATCTTAGGTGAGCTCGGGCCCAGCGAAGCCGGCAGCGTTTCCGGGTGTTGTTGATAAATGGCTTTGGCTTTGCATAGTAGAGTTTTAACTTGCACTTACAGATGTAGCGACCAACTGTAGTTACTGACAGTGGTTTTCCGAAGTGTTCCTGAGCCCATGTGGTGATATCCTTTACACACTGATGTGGCTTTTTGATGCAGTACAGCCTGAGGGATCCAAGGTGTGTAATATCATGGCTTACCTGCAGTGATTTCTCCAGATCCTCTGAACCTTTTGATGGTATTACAGAGCGTAGATGGTGAAATCCCTAAATTCCTTGTTGAGAAATGTTGTTCTTCAACAATTTGCTCAGGCATTTGTTGACAAAGTGGTGACCCTCGCCCCGTCCTTGTTTGTGAACGACTGAGCATTTCATGGAAGCTGCTTTTATACCCAATCATGGCACCCACCTGTTCCCAATTAGCCCGTCCACCTGTGGGATGTTCCAAAATAAGTCTTTTGATGAGCATTCCTCAACTTTCTCACTCTTTTTTGCCACTTGTGCCAGCTTTTTTGAAACATGTCGCAGGCATCAAATTCCAAATGAGCTAATATTTGCAAACAATAACAAAGTTTCTCAGTTTGAATGTTAAATATCTTGTCTTTGCCGTCTATTCAATTGAATATAAGTTGAAAAGTTTGTATTTAGCATTTAAACAAGGTGACAACTTCACTACTTTTGTATATAGCACTAAAAGAAAACACGAAAAAAAATGACAATTAAATTTTGAAACATAGTTTATCTTCAATTTTGACTCTTTAAAATTCAAAATTCAACCGAAAAAAAGAAGAGAAAAACTTAAAAAAATAATTTATGGAACATCATTAGCAATTTTTCCTGATTAAGATTAATTTTAGAATTTGGATGACATGTTTTAAATAGGTTAAAATCCAATCTGCACTTTGTTAGAATATATAACAAATTGGACCAAGCTATATTTCTAACAAAGACAAATCATTATTTCTTCTAGATTTTCCAGAACAAAAATTTTAAAAGAAATTCAAAAGACTTTGAAATAAGATTTAAATTTGATTCTACAGATTTTCTAGATTTGCCAGAATATTTTTTTTGAATTTTAATCATAATAAGTTTGAAGAAATATTTCACAAATATTCTTCGTCGAAAAAACAGAAGCTAAAATGAAGAATTAAATTAAAATGTATTTGTTATTCTTTACAATAAAAAAGATAAATTTACTTGAACATTGATTTAAATTGTCAGGAAAGAAGAGGAAGGAATTTAAAAGGTAAAAAGGTATATGTGTTTAAAAATCCTAAAATCATTTTTAAGGTTGTATTTTTTCTCTAAAATTGTCTTTCTGAAAGTTATAAGAAGCAAAGTAAAAACATTAATTTATTTATTTAAACAAGTGAAGACCAAGTCTTTAAAATATTTTCTTGGATTTTCAAATTCTATTTGAGTTTTGTCTCTCTTAGAATTAAAAATGTCGAGCAAAGCGAGACCAGCTTGCTAGTAAATAAATACAATTTAAAAAATAGAGGCAGCTCACTGGTAAGTGCTGCTATTTGAGCTATTTTTAGAACACTTTAATTTGAACTAACCATCTTTATATTGACTATATCACATAAACTAATGATTTTCCTAAACTCATTAATGTGTGAATTGTTAGTAACATTTATTTGAATTTAATTCATGGAAATATCTTCCAAAAAACTGCTTAAAAGAAAATTACACAAATATTTTTGAGCAGCTTGATTATATATATATATATTTTTTACAAATTCATATTTATGTGCAAGTTTATTGGATTTTTTTTATTAATAAAAATGTAAACAAAAGAAGTTATTTTGGTGAGTAAATTAATACTTTTTTGAGAATTATTTTGTACGGATAGAAGACATTTGAAAGTACGTGTAGATAAATATTAGCGTAAATATCCATCCATCCATTTGCTACCGCTTGTCCCTAGTGTAAATATTAGGATAAAGTTGCAATGATCATGATTACAGATTTTATTTCCTGTAAAAACAATAGAAGGTTGACACCAGGAAACAGGCTGTGCAGAAACCACGCGAGTGTGTGAATATTTACAGTAACACACACACACACACACGCACACACACACACGCACGCACGCACGCACACACGCGCACACGGAGAGAGGAGAGAAGAAGCTGCAAATAGTGACAGTGCAAAAGAAGAAGAAAAAAGGATGTAGGCCACCATTTGGCAACAAACAAGAAGAAAAACATTCAAGAAGAAAAACTGTACAAAGAAAATGAAAGTTTAATACTAAAGCTAAAGATCAAAATGTCTCTTGGAAAACAATATTTAAAAAACTGCTATATCCTCCTCTGTTGACCTTTGGCCTCACCTGCAGGGGGCGCTCGCCAGGCCCGAGAACCGATCGCCCCTCAAAAAGTTTTGAGTTGTAGCCGCAGAAGAAGTGGGCGGGGCTTCGCAGAGTGTGTATAACGAGACAACACCTGTGGAACACTTTTTTTTCAAAGCTGGCGCCCGACATGGCGAGGAGCCTCGTCAAGCTCCTGACTGTCTTCTCGGGAAGAGACCTCTTCCTCTTCCTCATCTTCTGTTTACTCCTGATTAGAATCCACATTGTTTACTTTCACTTTCACTTGCAGGCGTCCACATCAGAACATGGGCATGCTGAAACCCTGCACACAGACCACAGCAGCACTTCACCACATGGCCACTGGAGGGCACTCTTACACTGTCACTGTCCTTCATTCATCACACGGCCACTGGAGGGCACTGTTACACTGTCACTGTCCTTCATTCATTCACAAGAATAAAACCTGCTACTCAGTTACTGTGTGGATTAATTATACATTCATTCATTCACAAGAATAAAACCTGCTACTCAGTTACTATGTGGATTAATTGTACATTCATTCATTCACAAGAATAAAACCCGCCACTCAGTTACTATGTGGATTAATTGTACATTCATTCATTCACAAGAATAAAACCTGCTACTCAGTTACTATGTGGATTAATTATACATTCATTCATTCACAAGAATAAAACCTGCTACTCAGTTACTATGTGGATTAATTATACATTCATTCATTCACAAGAATAAAACCTGCTACTCAGTTACTATGTGGATTAATTATACATTCATTCATTCACAAGAATAAAACCTGCTACTCAGTTACTATGTGGATTAATTATACATTCATTCATTCACAAGAATAAAACCTGCTACTCAGTTACTATGTGGATTAATTATTCATTCATTCATTCACAAGAATAAAACCTGCTACTCAGTTACTATGTGGATTAATTATACATGCATTCATTTACAAGAATAAAACCTGCTACTCAGTTACTGTGTGGATTAATCATTCATTCATTCATTCACAATAATAAAACCTTCTACTGCTCAGTTACTATGTGGATTAATAATACATTAATTCATTCATTCACAATAATAAAACCTTCTACTGCTCAGTTATTATGTGGATTAATAATACATTAATTCATTCATTCACAATAATAAAACCTTCTACTGCTCAGTTACTATGTGGATTAATAATACATTAATTCATTCATTCACAATAATAAAACCTTCTACTGCTCAGTTATTATGTGGATAAATAATACATTAATTCATTCATTCACAATAATAAAACCTTCTACTGCTCAGTTACTATGTGGATTAATAATACATTAATTCATTCATTCACAATAATAAAACCTTCTACTGCTCAGTTACTATGTGGATTAATAATACATTAATTCATTCATTCACAAAAATAGAACCTGCTACCCAGTTACTGTGTTTGCTGCCAAAGGTGCATCAAATTGATCAAAGGCTGTGAATACTTAAATAAATACATGTGATTTCTTACTTTTTCTACTTAAAAACGTTCTTAAAAAATATAATTGACAGTCATTACGGGGTGTTGTGTGAAGAATGAGAGGACAACAATGAATATATTCCATTCTAGAAAAGGTCTGTAACATAACAAAATGTGGTAAAAGTGTGAATACTTTCCAGATGCACTGGTGACTAATATCTGAAGTCTGATAATGTTTCATGTCAGGTGAAGTTGTGCTTTCATAATAAAAAAGATGTCTTACCGACTCGTCCTCAATCATGGCGGCAGAATCAAAGAAGTCGGGTCTCAGTTCGGCTCTCTCGCGTCTGTTCCGCGATGGCGGCTGTGAGGACACAAAGATTACGTGAAGAGGTGGAACATAAAGAAAGTATGAAGAAGAAGTGGAACACAAAGAAGGCATGAAGAAGAAGTGCGAAGAAGAAGTGGAACACGAAGAAAGCGGGAAGAAGAGGTGGAACATAAAGAAAGTATGAAGAAGAAGTGGAACACAAAGAAAGCGGGAAGAAGAGGTGGAACATAAAGAAAGTGTGAAGAAGAAGTGGAACACAAAGAAAGCGGGAAGAAGAGGTGGAACATAAAGAAAGCGGGAAGAAGAAGTGGAACACAAAGAAAGCGGGAAGAAGAGGTGGAACATAAAGAAAGTGTGAAGAAGAAGTGGAACATAAAGAAAGCGTGAAGAAGAGGTGGAACATAAAGAAAGTGTGAAGAAGAAGTGGAACATAAAGAAAGCGTGAAGAAGAAGTGGAACACAAAGAAAGCGGGAAGAAGAGGTGGAACATAAAGAAAGTGTGAAGAAGAGGTGGAACATAAAGAAAGTGTGAAGAAGAAGGGGAACATAAAGAGAGTGTGAAGAAGAAGTGGAACACTAAGAAAGTGTGACGAAGAGGTGGAACATAAAGAAAGTGTGAAGAAGAAGTGCGAAGAAGAAGTGGAACACGAAGAAGTGTGAAGAAAAAGTGGAACACAAAGAAAGCAGGAAGAAGAGGTGGAACATAAAGAAAGTGTGAAGAAGAAGTGGAACACAAAGAAAGCGTGAAGAAGAAGTGCAAAGAAGAAGAGGAACACAAAGAAAGCGGGAAGAAGAGCTGGAACAAAGAAAGTGTGAAGAAGAAGTGGAACACAAAGAAAGCATGAAGAAGAAGTGGAACACAAAGAAAGCGGGAAGAAGAGGTGGAACATAAAGAAAGTGTGAAGAAGAAGTGGAACACAAACAAAGCATGAAGAAGTGGAACACAAAGAAAGCGTGAAGAAGAGGTGGAACATAAAGAAAGTGTGAAGAAGAAGTGGAACACAAACAAAGCTTGAAGAAGAGGTGGAACCAAGAAAGTGTGAAGAAGAAGTGGAACACAAAGAAAGTGTGAAGAAGAAGTGGAACAAAAAGTGTAAAGAAGAAGAGGTGGAACACAAACAAAACGTGAAGAAGAGGTGGAACACAAAGAAAGTGTGAAGAAGTGGAACAAAAAGAAAGTGTGAAGAAGAGGTGGAACATAAAGAAAGTGTAAAGAAGAAGAGGTGGAACACAAACAAAACGTGAAGAAGAGGTGGAACAAAGATAAAGTGTGAAGAAGAAGTGGAACAAAGAGAAAGTGTGAAGAAGAAAAGGTGTAAGAAAGAGTAAGTGTGAGATGACTGACCAGGTCGATGACCATGGTGTCTTCAAACTCCTCGTTCATGTCCTCCAGCTGACCCCGTGATGACATCATCACATCCTCAAAGATGGGCTCAGCATCATCCTCCATCAGACCTCGCCTGAACACATCACACATTCATCATCCTCCATCGGGGTACTGATTAATGCGAAGGGCTACCAGTTTGATACACACTTAAATAAATTGCCAAAAAATAGCCAATTTGCTCAGTTTACCTTTAACTCTATGTTATTATTAATAATTAATGATATTTACACTTAATTGAACGGTTTAAAAGAGGAGAAAACATGAAAAAAAATGACAATTACATTTTGAAACATAGTTTATCTTCAATTTCGACTCTTTAAAATTCAAAATTCAACCGAAAAAAAGAAGAGAAAAACTAGCTAATTCGAATCTTTTTGAAAAAATAAAAAAAATAATTTATGGAACATCATTAGTAATTTTTCCTGATTAAGATTAATTTTAGAATTTTAAAGACATGTTTTAAATAGGTTCAAATCCGATCTGCACTCTGTTAGAATATATAACAAATTGGACCAAGCTATATTTCTAACAAAGACAAATCATTATTTCTTCTAGATTTTCCAGAACAAAAATTTTAAAAGAAATTCAAAAAACTTTGAAATAAGATTTAAATTTGATTCTAAAGATTTTCTAGATTTGCCGGAATAATTTTTTTGAATTTTAATCATGATAAGTTTGAAGAAATATTTCACAAATATTCTTCGTCGAAAAAACAGAAGCTAAAATGAAGAATTAAATTAAAATGTATTTATTATTCTTTACAATAAAAAAAACAAAACATTACTTGAATGTTGATTTAAATGGTCAGGAAAGAAGAGGAAGGAATTTAAAAGGTAAAAAGGTATATGTGCTTAAAAATCCTAAAATCATTTTTAAGGTTGTATTTTTTCTCTAAAATTGTCTTTCTGAAAGTTATAAGAAGCAAAGTAAAAATGAATTTATTTAAACAAGTGAAGACCAAGTCTTTAAAATATTTCCTTGGATTTTCAAATTCTATTTGAGTTTTGTCTCTCTTAGAATTAAAAATGTCGGGCAAAGTGAGACCAGCTTGCTAGTAAATAAATAAAATTGAAAAATTATATTTGAGTTTTGTCTCTCTTAGAATTAAAAATGTCGGGCAAAGCGAGACCAGCTTGCTAGTAAATAAATACAATTTAAAAAATAGAGGCAGCTCACTGGTAAGTGCTGCTATTTGAGCTATTTTTAGAACAGGCCGGCGGGCTACTCATCTGGTCCTTACGGGCTACCTGGTGCCCGCGGGCACCACGTTGGTGACCCCTGCAATAGTGGGTGTGTTGCTGTAAGAGAAAGACAATAGAGTGTGTTTGGTAATAAAGTGAGACTTACACAGTCTGCCTCACACCCTGGTTGCTGCGAGACTTGATGTAGTTCATGGCTGTACGCTCCTTCCTGCTCACGTCCTCCATCTTCTGCTGGCCCAGCCAGGACATCTGCATCTGTGGGCTGCAACACAACTTCCATGTGAGACCAGTGTTTCCCACACATTCATTAATTTGTGGCGGCACGCCACGAAAGAATTACGTCCGCCACAAATAAAATAAAAAAAATATATATATATATAAAAATTTTTTTTGTCCTGTCCAGCTTCTCAGGCAAATCATATAGTTGATGTAGATGCCCATATAGGCTGTTCAGATTTACTTTACAAAAGAGAAGTGTAGGATACTTCTCTTGTTGCCTTATTTGTATTTGACCACTACTGTTTCCTGTTTATTTGTTACTGACTGTGGCAGGACACCTCTGCCTCTGTTTCACTTTATGTTGCTGGTAAATAATATGGTTGTAGTAGTAGGCTAAAGTTAAATTATTTAGTATGCACTAATTAAAGGGGCAGAGCTTTAAGAGACATTTTAGCTTTAATATTTTATAAGATATATTTTTTGTAAGAAACACAATTAATAAATATATTTCAGTCAATAACTTATTGTTCAAATCTGTATATAAATATGTACATAAAGTGTTGTAATTAGGGATGTCCGATAATGGCTTTTTGCCAATATCCGATATTGTCCAACTCTTTAATTACCGATACCGATATCAACCGATACCGATATCAACCGATATATGCAGTCGTGGAATTAACACATTATTATGCCTAATTTGGACAACCAGGTATGGTGAAGATAAGGTCCTTTTTAAAAAATAAAAAAAAAATAAAATAAGATAACTAAATTAAAAACATTTTCTTAAATAAAAAAGAAAGTAAAACAATATAAAAACAGTTACATAGAAACTAGTAATTAATGAAAATGAGTAAAATTAACTGTTAAAGGTTAGTATTATTAGTGGAGCAGCAGCACGCACAATCATGTGTGCTTATGGACTGTATTCCTTGCAGACTGTATTGATATATATTGATATATAATGTAGGAAGCAGAATATTGATAACAGAAAGAAATGGGGGGAGGGAGGTTTTTTGGGTTGGTGCACTAATTGTAAGTGTATCTTGTGTTTTTTATGTTGATTTAATAAAAAAAAACAAAAAACAAAAAAAAACGATACAGATAATAAAAAAAACGATACCGATAATTTCCGATATTACATTTTAACGCATTTATCGGCATCCCTAGTTGTAATTATATTGTAAAATGGATGGATGGATGGACGTTTAAAACAAAACTGTTATTATTAATTAGTAAGTATACATTTTTTGAGCCTTTTTAGAGAAAATCATATCATTGTAGTAGATTATGCAAATTACTCGATGATGTCATGGTGACCACGCCCATAGCCACGCCCCCACCACCACAGGTATCTTGGCAGTTTATGGGAAACACTGGAGACCAACACTTTTTAACGCAACTCTCCACACGCACGTCTGTGGGCTGCAACACAACTTCCATGTCACACCAACACAACTCTTTGATACACACTTCAATAAATTGCCGAAAATAGCCAATTTGCTCAATTTACCTTTAACTCTATGTTATTATTAATAATTAATGATATTTACACTTAATTGAACGGTTTAAAAGAGGAGAAAACACGAAAAAAAATGACAATTAAATTTTGAAACATAGTTTATCAATTTCGACTCTTTAAAATTCAAAATTCAACCGAAAAAAAGAAGAGAAAAACTAGCTAATTCGAATCTTTTTGAAAAACTTAAAAAAATAATTTATGGAACATCATTAGTAATTTTTCCTGATTAAGATTAATTTTAGAATTTTAAAGACATGTTTTAAATAGGTTAAAATCCAATCTGCACTTTGTTAGAATATATAACAAATTGGACCAAACTATATTTCTAACAAAGACAAATCATTATTTCTTCTAGATTTTCCAGAACAAAATTTTTAAAAGAAATTCAAAAGACTTTGAAATAAGATTTAAATTTGATTCTACAGATTTTCTAGATTTGCCAGAATAATTTTTTTGAATTTTAATCATAATAAGTTTGAAGAAATATTTCACTTTGTCGAAAAAACAGAAGCTAAAATGAAGAATTAAATTAAAATGTATTTATTATTCTTTACAATAAAAAAAATAAACATTACTTGAACATTGATTTAAATTGTCAGGAAAGAAGAGGAAGGAATTTAAAAGGTAAAAAGGTATATGTGTTTAAAAATCCTAAAATCATTTTTAAGGTTGTATTTTTTCTCTAAAATTGTCTTTCTGAAAGTTATAAGAAGCAAAGTTAAAAAAAAAGACAAAATAATTTATTTAAACAAGTGAAGACCAAGTCTTTAAAATATTTTCTTGGATTTTCAAATTCTATTTGAGTTTTGTCTCTCTTAGAATTAAAAATGTCGGGCAAAGCGAGACCAGCTTGCTAGTAAATAAATACAATTTAAAAAATAGAGGCAGCTCACTGGTAAGTGCTGCTATTTGAGCTATTTTTAGAACAGGCCAGCACGTCTGTGGGCGGCAACACAACTTCCATGTCACACCAACACAACTCTCCACACGCACGTACTTGTGCACAAAGTCGTTTTCCGACCCGGGTTCGGAATCAGCTTCTGGCATGTGTTCCGCCGGCCGGTTCTCTCGCAGGACCGTGGAGGTGAGTTGAGGAGTTTGCAGCGCCCCCGGTGTTTGTAAGGTGTCATTGCGCATCAGCCAGGAGCCCTCCACACTGCTCTCCTCTGACGGGGGAGCAAACACAAAAGTTGTTACAGCACACACACAACACAACATTACACGTAACTAACAACACACACTTCTATAAAACTATATTCCATAAATCATTCTCTACAGCTAATAACATTCTATATAACTAATGACACAACATTCGATTCAACAATCTAAATAACCTAGTAGACAACATTCTATATAACTCATAACACAATCTAGACAACATTCTATATAACATTCTATACAACTAATAAAACAACAAATTATACAACATCATATATAACATTCTATAAAACATTATATATATATATATAACTAATAACACAACAATGTATACAAAATGATGCAAGACTATGAAACATTCTATAGAACTAATTACATAAATCATTCTAAAATGTGTTGGCTATATAACATACTATACAACTAATAACAGAACATTATTTGTAACAGTCTACATAAACAACATAACATTCAATATATATAACATAAAATGATATGTAGCATCCTCAATAATAGTTTATAAAACTAATACCATAGCATTCTGTATTAATAACAACATAACATTCTATATAACTTTACAACATATGCATAATTCTATCAACTCTATAACATAATTCCATATAAAAACAAAACATTATTCTATATAACTATACAACATACTTACATTTAACAATATAACTAACCATTATATTAACGAAATAACATAATTCTATATAACAATTCTATTGAACGATATGACATAATTCCCATTGAACTATATAACAATCTATATAACAATCTACAATAATTATATTGAACTTCATATAACTATATAACATAATTCTATTAAACTACGTGACATAATTTTATTGAACGATATGACATAATTCCCATTGAAATATATAACATTATTCTATATAACGATTTAACATAATTCTATAGAGTTGTATAAAATAATTCTATTCTATACTATATAACATAAATCTATTTAACTATAAAACATAATTCCATTGAACTATAACATAATTTACATAACTATATAACATAATTATACATAACTATATAACATAATTCTAGTAAACTACTTAACATAATTTTATTGAACTGCATGACATAATTCTGTGGACCATTATAACAATTATATTGAACTATATGACATAATTCTATTGAACTATATGACATAATTCTATTGAACTATATGACATAATTCTGTATACCAATATCGCAATTCTAATGAACTATATAACATAATTCTATTGAATAATGTAACATAATTCTATTGAACTATATAACAATTCTATATAAAAATATAACATAATTCTATTGAAGTATATGACATAATTCTATATAAAAATGTAACAATTCTATTCAACTATATAACATAATTCTATATAAAAATATAACATAATTCTATTGAAGTATATAACATAATTCTATTGAATAATGTAACATAATTCTATTGAACTATATGACATAATTCTATATAAAAATATAACAATTCTATTGTCCTATATAACATAATTCTATTGAATAATGTAACATAATTATATTGAACTATATGACATAATTCTATATAAAAATATAACAATTCTATTGAACTATATAACATAATTCTATTGAATAATGTAACATAATTCTATTGAACTATATGACATAATTCTATTGAATAATGTAACATAATTCTATTGAACTATATACCATAATTATATTGAATAATGTAACATAATTATATTGAACTATATAACATAATTCTATTGAATAATGTAACATAATTATATTGAACTATAACATAATTCTATATAAAACTATATAACATAATTCTATATAAAAAATATAACATAATTCTATTGAACGATATAACATAATTCTATTGAATAATGTAACATAATTCTATTGAACTATATGACATAATTCTATATAAAAACATAACAATTCTATTGAACTATATAACATAATTCTATTGAACTATATAACATAATTCTATTGAATAATGTAACATAATTCTATTGAACTATATGACATAATTCTATATAAAAATATAACAATTCTATTGAACTATATAACATAATTATATTGAATAATGTAACATAATTCTATTGAACTATATGACATAATTCTATATAAAAATATAACAATTCTATTGAACTATATACCATAATTATATTGAATAATGTAACATAATTCTATTGAACTATATAACATAATTCTATTGAATAATGTAACATAATTTTATTGAACTATATAACATAATTCTATTGAATAATGTAACATAATTTTATTGAACTATATAACATATTTCTATTGAATGTAAAATAATTTTATTGAACTATATGACATAATTCTATTGAACTATATGACATAATTCTGTATACCAATATCGCAATTCTATTCAACTATATAACATAATTCTATTGAATAATGTAACATAATTCTATTGAACTATATACCATAATTCTATTGAATAATGTAACATAATTCTATTGAACTATATACCATAATTATATTGAATAATGTAACATAATTATATTGAACTATATAACATAATTCTATTGAATAATGTAACATAATTATATTGAACTATAACATAATTCTATATAAAACTATATAACATAATTCTATATAAAAAATATAACATAATTCTATTGAACGATATAACATAATTCTATTGAATAATGTAACATAATTCTATTGAACTATATGACATAATTCTATATAAAAACATAACAATTCTATTGAACTATATAACATAATTCTATTGAATAATGTAACATAATTCTATTGAACTATATGACATAATTCTATATAAAAATATAACAATTCTATTGAACTATATAACATAATTATATTGAATAATGTAACATAATTCTATTGAACTATATGACATAATTCTATATAAAAATATAACAATTCTATTGAACTATATACCATAATTATATTGAATAATGTAACATAATTCTATTGAACTATATAACATAATTCTATTGAATAATGTAACATAATTTTATTGAACTATATAACATAATTCTATTGAATAATGTAACATAATTTTATTGAACTATATAACATATTTCTATTGAATGTAAAATAATTTTATTGAACTATATGACATAATTCTATTGAACTATATGACATAATTCTGTATACCAATATCGCAATTCTATTCAACTATATAACATAATTCTATTGAATAATGTAACATAATTCTATTGAACTATATACCATAATTCTATTGAATAATGTAACATAATTCTATTGAACTATATGACATGATTCTATATAAAAATATAACAATTCTATTGAACTATATAACATAATTATATTGAATAATGTAACAATTATATTGAATAATGTAACATAATTCTATTGAACTACATGCCATAATTACATTGAATAATGTAACATAATTCTATATAAAATATAACATAATTCTATTGAACTACATACCATAATTACATTGAATAATGTAACATAATTCTATATAAAATATAACATAATTCTATTGAACTATATTATATTGAACTATATAACATAATTATATTGAACTATATACCATAATTCTATTGAACTATATACCATAATTCTATTGAATATAACATAATTCTATTGAACTATATGACATAATTATATTGAATAATGTAACATAATTCTATTGAACTATATACCATAATTCTATTGAATAGTGTAACATAATTATATTGAAGTATACAAGAGAAATAACATCCTTCCATATGAGTATAAATAAGATTTGTCACCCTCGATACGTTTCTTGTGAAGCGTCGGTCGTCCCTTCTTGCTGCGCAGAGAGCCTGTCTTGCTGCTGGAGCCTGAGGTGACAGACATGTGGTCCTCATCCCCGCCTGTCTGCAGGCTGTTCCTGTAGGAGATGAGTGGCAGCCACACGTCTTCCCGCCGCTCCGACATGGACTCCACCATGAACTTCTCCAAGTACGAGTGCCTGGGGAGGACATGCACCACTTCACACTTTGCTAACATGCTAACACACCTGGGGCCGTACTTATCGTACACTTAAGTCCTGAGAATTTGCGAAATTTAGTCCTACTCTCAAACTTAAGAATAAAAGCTTTTTATCAACGTTCTTAAGTCTAAGAATCACTCCTACTCTCCACGATATTTAAGAGACCTTCAGAGGTGTCTTAAGTGGTTAGGAGTTGCCAGCAGGGGATGGCACTGAGGCGAGAGAGACGTGCGCCAACGTTCAGGGAACGGAACGATGTTCTGGATTTGTTTGATGACGAGCAGCTGATCAAACGGTATCGTTTTAGACAGAGCGGGTATTATTTTTGTCACAGATTTAATACTTTTCGATTCCATGTTGATTTCTGCATGTGTCTGCAGTGGGCTAGTATATATAGAGCCACCCACACCAGTTTCAAATTAGTTGCCTAATTAATGAATTGGAAAGAAAATGTTATGACAGTAGCGTATGTGTGTGGCCGTGAGGTGAGTGACGTCAGTGAGTGTGTGGGCGAGAGAGGAGAGGGAGCGGTAGCGTGAGTGCCGGCGGGGACTAGTTTGTTTTGTATTATTTTGTAGTTTATTGTCAAAATATACACTCCCATTGTCCACTTAAATATTTCCAAGATATTTCTTTATTCTTAGACAACGGATTCCCTTCCGTGATTGGTCATTTCTATGGACACAGAAATGACGTCACCTAAAATTGCGTTTACGGCACATAGTAATGTCGTAATTCAGCTCTGAGTGTGACACTTAAGATTCAGTCCTACACTTTGCTGAAAGTGTGGGTAAGACGCTTGATAACTAACTTTTAAGTGCAGCTTTCAGCCAAGAATTGATTTACTCTTAAGTCAACTCTTAGCAGACTTCTTAGGAGTAATTCTGAGAAGCTTGATAAGTACGGCCCCTGCTCTGTTAACTGCACAAACTAATCACTTTGTCATTAGCAACATGAACATTCTTGCTTAGCCTTCAGCAGCATGAGTGTGCACTTTTAATGTGTTGCTGTCAAACTGTTGTTTACATACCACTCAAACTCCTATTTAATGTGTTGCTGTCAAACTGTTGTTTACATACCACTCAAACTCCTATTTAATGTGTTGCTGTCAAACTGTTGTTTACATACCACTCAAACTCCTATTTAATGTGTTGCTGTCAAACTGTTGTTTACATACCACTCAAACTCCTATTTAATGTGTTGCTGTCAAACTGTTGTTTACATACCACTCAAACTCCTATTTAATGTGTTGCTGATCACTCGTTACAACAAGCCAACAACGCGGTCAAAGCTTCCTTGACGTGACGTCTGAAGTCAACTTCTCCATTGCCGCGAGCAGAAATCGGCGTTTTTATCCAATTTTAGGTCGCAAATATACCATATTTTATTTTTGATACCTATTCTGGATACTTTTATGGACACTTTATGGACAATTTTAAAGTGATCAAGGTGTCCTTGTTTGTTTAAAAACTTCACCGACCGCTAGCTAGCCTGGTTTGTTTTTAGCCAGGTGGCTAGCTAGCCAGTCGCTAACCTCCAGCTCGCCTTGAGCTTGACATTTTAACGATCGCACGTTTGAATACCGGGTTTTTGGACAGTCACAGTTGAGATGACCAACAAAAAGAGTGACAAGAAGGAGGTGTCTGGTGGGGCTGCGTGTAAAGTCAAACAACCAGCCAGGAGACACCGATCCCAGCGTGGCTCGACCGATAGCGGAGGTGAGCCGGGTGGTAGCATGGAGGTGGACGCATCCGTATTGGAATCGATCAACGCGAGATTGAGCAAGCTGGATATTCTGGATGCACTACAGCAGGACATCCGTGACTTGAGAAGTAGCCTGGAATTCAGTCAGAAGGAGATTGAGGATCTAAGAAAGGATAATGTCCTTCTGAGAGGTGCGATGACTGACATGCAGAGATCTACTGACTTTCTTACAGCGGACTATAGGCGCATTAAAGACACGCTGTTGGATATACAGTGCAGGGACATGAGAGACAATCTAATTTTCTCGGGGATCCGAGAGGGCAACGCCGATCCGGAAAAAACTGTAAGAGAGTTCATGTCGGATAAACTCAAGCTCTCCCCGGAGGTGGTAAGAGACATAACTTTTTCCAGAGTGCACAGAATGGGCAGACCTGTGGACAATAAAGTCCGTCCCATAATAGCTCGTTTTGAGCATTTTAAGTACAAAGAGTTGGTGAAAAGCCGAGGAAAGGAGCTGAAAGGGACCTCTCTCTGGTTAAATGACCACTTCCCGGCTGAGATCAACGATAGGAGAAAGAAACTGTCACCGATCATGAGAGAGAACCGAGCCCAGAACAAGAGAGTGGCACTAACAGTGGATAGGCTGTACATAAATGGACAGCTGTATCGGGACCCAAAGGTTACCCCCTGGCTTTTTTAGAATGGGCATTCGTGGGTGTTTTTAGTATCTTGGTTTGGCCTGTGTCATGACTACTTCCAGTACTGTTATGTCCTGCACTAAGCTGGGCCTTCATAGGGGCCTGGTGTTAGCTCACGTGAATGTATGCAGCCTGCGTAATAAGTATCAGGAAGTAGAGTGTATTATCAAAGATAATTTTATTAATATCTTTGCCATTTCTGAGACCCACCTTGATGATTCCTTTTCTGATTCAATTGTAGCCATTGAGGGGTTCTCAATTTTTAGGAAAGATAGGAACAGGTTTGGGGGTGGGGTGGCTATTTATGTTCAGAATCATTTATCTATCAAAGTGCGCAATGATTTGATGAGGGACAGTATTGAAGCTATTTGTGTGCAGGTCTATCTGCCTTATTTGAAACCAATTATAGTAGGCTGTTTCTATAGGCCTCCTAGTGCTGATGCTCTGTATCTGAAGGAGTTATGTGAGATGTTTGACAGGATATCAGATGCGAATAGAGAAATCTATTTACTGGGTGATATGAATGTTGACTGGCTGGGACAGGGGTGTACAAACAAAAATAAGTTACTATCCATTTTAAATGCTTGCAATCTGTCCCAAATTGTTGCCCCTCCCACGAGAATAGGTAGTAATAGTGATGGTATTATTATAGCTACATGCATTGATCATATTTATACAAATGTTCCGGACCAATGCTCCAAAGCAGTCTCGGTTCCTGTAGGTTTTACTGACCACAATATAATATCTGTCACTAGAAAGACAAGGGTTCCTAAACCTAAAGCGAAAATTATTTTTACAAGGTCTTATAAGAGATTTGATGAAGAATGTTTTATTGATGAAATATCCTGTTTAAATTGGAACGAGGTGTGCAGTGAGGAAGACCCTGAGGCTGCACTGGACTTATTTATGTTAATGTACATGAGTGTTGTGGACAAGCATGCCCCTTTGAAGAAGTTTTCTGTCAAAACTAAGTCTGCCCCATGGATTGATAATGGACTTAGAGGTTTAATGACAGAAAGAGACATGGCTAAAAAAGCCTCCGTCAACTCTGGTTTAATTGATGACAGGCATAAGTACTGTTCCTTAAGAAACCAGGTCACAAAGTTAAACAAACTGAAAAAAAGGGAATATTACAAACAGAGGTTATATGATGTGAGATATGATAGCAAAAACTTATGGAATGTTTTGAATGAAATCATGGGTAGAAAGAACAATGTCTGTACACCTTTTGTGGAATCAAATGGGTTGGTACTCACTAAGCCATGTGACATTGCCAATCATTTTAATAACTATTATGTTGACAAGGTATCTCAATTAAGGCATGGTATGCATATATCCAATAACAACAAATCAGCTGACCTCATTAGGAATATTATAATGGATAATAAGGACTGTGAATTCAATTTTCATCAGGTTGAAGTCAGTGAGGTTGAGAGGTTACTACACTCTCTTCCTGACAACAAAGTAGCTGGTGTAGACAACCTGGATAGTAAATTACTGAAAATGACTGCTGGTATCATATCAGTGCCTGTTTGTCATATTTTTAATAAATGTTTACAAGTGGGCCTGTGTCCAAAGATATGGAAGGTGGCTAAGGTTACTCCTCTACATAAGGATACCAAATTGGCTTTCAATGAGGGCAATTCTAGACCAATAAGCATCCTACCTGGGTTATGTAAAATACTGGAGAAATGTGTGTATGCACAAATTCAAGCTTACTTTCAATCAAATGGGCTAGCAACTGATTCTCAACATGCATATAGAACGGGCCACTCTACGTCCACTGCTCTTATACAAATGACGGACGATTGGCTTAATGCTATAGATAATTCTATGTTGGTTGGAGCTGTGCTGTTAGATTTTAGTGCTGCATTTGACATGATTGACCACTCTCTTTTAATTGAGAAACTTAAATGTTATGGTTTTAATACTTCAAGTTTAATGTGGATACAGAGTTATTTGTCCTCAAGATCACAACAGGTGTATCTTAATGGCAGCTTGTCTAATAGCAGAAGTTTGGATTGTGGTGTTCCACAGGGAAGTTGCCTAGGACCTTTACTTTTTTCTATATTCACCAATGATTTACCTTGGGCTACCGGGCGTGCAAGATTGGTTCTTTATGCTGATGATGCAACCTTATATCATGCTGCACCATCATGCAGTGTACTTAATGTAGTATTGAGTGAGGAACTAAAAGCTGTGCATGACTGGACAGTATGTAACAGACTTGTCCTTAACACCTCAAAAACAAAAAGTATTATATTGGGGACTAGGCAAGGGTTATCTTGTGACCCAAAGTTGGATTTGAGGCTAGGTATTTCAACAGTTCAACAGGTCAGAAGTGCCAAGCTCCTTGGAGTGATGCTGGACTGCACTCTATCCTGGTCAAATCATATCAGTGATATAGTTACAAAGATGGGAAGGGCTGTTGGTATTTCCAGGAAATGTGCTGGTTTTGCTGATCCACCTCTTCTTTGTCAAATTGTTAAGAGTTTAGTCTTGTGTCATATTGACTATTGTTCTACAGTCTGGGCGTCTGCTGCAAGTGGTGAGATCAGTAAGCTCCAGATTGTCCAGAATAGGGCAGCAAGGCTGGTTCTTGGTTGTTCACTAAGAACCAATGTGAACCAAATGCATGCTTCTCTTTCCTGGCTAACAGTGCAGAACAGGTTGTTGGCTAATACTCTTATATTGTTCAAATCAGTAACCGGTAGTAAAACTCCTGCTTTTCTCATGGCCCAAATAGTTCACAGTAGCACTATACATAATCACAATACCAGGGCATCCAGTGAGGGGCATTTTGTACTCCCTCGTCCCAGGAAGAATGCTTTGCGGAAATCTTTTATTTATAGATCTTTATCGCTCTGGAATAACCTGCCTCGAATTCTCACCAGCATTGAAAGTAAACAGGTTTTTAAAAAGAGAGTAATATTTTATCTGAGTTTTTAAATTAGTTTGCTCATTGATGATTTGTTTGTTATATTTATATGGTAATTATTATTCTGTGACTGTAAATTGTTTGCTTGTTTTTTTATTGATGCTTTTATTTTTTTTCTGTATTGTGTAGTTATAATTATATGCTTTTACTTGTAATTGTATTGAATTGTGGACCCCAGGAAGACTAGTGGGTTGTTGAGGCAACCAGCTAATGGGGATCCTTAATAAAAATCAAATCAAAACTGTTGTTTACGTACCACTCAAACTCCTATTTAATGTGTTGCTGTCAAACTGTTGTTTACATACCACTCAAACTCCTATTTAATGTGTTGCTGTCAAACTGTTGTTTACATACCACTCAAACTCCTATTTAATGTGTTGCTGTCAAACTGCTGTTTACGTACCACTCAAACTCCTATTCATTGAGGGCCACATGGCAGTTATCAGAGGGCCGCTTGTAACAGCACAATTATATGAATTTGCCTATGCACTTTATATGTATACATGTACATATACAGTATATACATATATACTGTACATACTGTATATGTACATATATACATACATATATACATACTGTATATGTACATATATACATACATATATACACATATATATATACATATAGATAGATAGATAGTACTTTATTGATTCCTTCAGGAGAGTTCCCTCAGGAAAATATATACACATATATATATACATACATATATATACACATATATACACATATATATATATACATACATATACATATACATATATACACATATATATATATATATATATATATATATACATATATATACTTTATATGTACATACATATACACATATATATATATACATATATATATACTTTATATGTACATACATATACATATACTGTATATGTACATATATACATACATATATATATATACATACATACACATATATATACATATATACACATATATATACATATACATATATACACATGCATATACATATATATACTTTATATGTACATACATATATACATACTGTATATGTACATATATACATACTGTATATGTACACATATACATATATATATATATATGTATACACATATATATATATTGATTGTTTTTATTTATTTATTAGATGTCTTTTACGGAATATGCACAAGCACTGTTTTAATATTATGTGATAATGCCTTTTATATTGTATTTATGTTTTATGTACTGTATGTGATTGTATGTCTACTTGGACGTTGGAGTCTGCAATAAACTTTTTTATTGCAGATTTTATATATATATTTTTTTTTAGCGTACACTGTAAAAAATATTTTTTTGTAGAATTTACATGAAAAAACGTGCAACTTAGTCACCATATTTTTATGGTAAAATATACAGGGGGTGTTTTTTCACCACAGATTTTACGGTTAAAAAACTGGCAGCTCGGTCGACAGAATTTTACCGTAAAAAAACAGTGGTAGATTTTTCAATTTACAGCAATATGCTTTAAAAACCACCGTCAACGTGACCATAAAATCTATTGTTATTTTTACAGTAAAAAATTAAATAAATAAAAAAATAAATAAATAAAAAATAAAATAAAAAAAAAATAAAAAAATTAAATAAAAAAAAAATAAATAATAAAAAATACAAAATACAAAATAAAATAAAAACCATCGTCAATGTGACCATAAAATCTATTGTCATTTTTACAGTAAAAAATAAAAAAAATAAAAATAAAAATAAAATAAATAAAAAAATAAAAATAAAAAATAAAAAAATAAAAACCATCGTCAATGTGACCATAAAATCTATTGTCATTTTTACAGTGTTGGATAACTTGCTTTAAAATCGTAAGTCAAGCAGATATTGAATAATTTATTTAGACAAAAAAATAGTTTGGAAAGTATGATAATATAATATTTGTTGTAATTTGCAGTTTAAACATGAACTTATAGTGTGAGCTTCTCTTTGGAGATGAATAATGTATGTAATGGATATTAATATGAGGAGCAGGAGGCACTTACACTGTCTTCTTGTCTTGGCGGATCAGTTTGGAGGAGAACTCGCTCAAGACCTCCAGGAAGGCCAAGTTAAGGGGAGGAAACTCTGGTCCTCGAGGATTCTGGTACTTAAAGGCAAACTCGATGCCATCTCTGCCAGGAGGGGCGGGGGAGGAAGACAGAATGGTCCCAAAGTCACTTCAATGCTACTTTTTCCACAGAGACTTGTCTACGTACTTGTGCAGCGTGGCCACCGCCTCTCTGGTCTTGATCTGATCCAGGCCAAAGGTGAGGGCGAAGCGGCGTGCCAGCTCCTTGATGCCGCTGACGTGCGACGAGGTGCGGTCCAGGGTGGGGCCCTGGTCCTGCAGCAGCTCGTTGAAGAGCTGCGAGGCGTGAAGAAGCGGGTGAGCTAAGTGCTTATGTGCGGGATGCAGACCACTCTCAGACCTGTTGCAGACTCAGGATGAGAGTCTTGGCGCAGAGGATCTTGTCCGTCTGTCGGGTCTTACTCAGAGTCTCCTTGATGATGTCGCCGTAGTCGTTATAATACTAGAGAATGGAGATGTGGATGTTAGAAGGTAACACACACACACACACTCTTGTATTTGTTACCTTCTTGAGACCTGCAAAAAAATGCCTGCCTCTTTAGGACCACCTTTTCTTTCTAGATATATAAAGATTTGTATTTACGACATTAATAATAGATACATACTATGCAAATATAAAAAAGCTTGTTGGAATGTTGGCAGTATTAAAATAAAAGTCATAATTTTACTCAAACGGTTCAACGCAAACTGAACATTTGTGCAATATTATGATAAAAGTTGGAATTTTACTCAATAACAGTCGCAGTTCTACAAGAAAAGCTCAACATTTTGCAATTTTATGAAAAGAGTCGTAATTTTACTCGACAAAAGTCACAATTTTATAAGGAAACTTAAAATTTTTGGCAAGATTATAATAATAATCGGAATTTTACTTGGCAAAATTACGTCAAAAGTCATAATTTTACCAGAACAACAAAAAAATTGGCAATATTGTGGTAAGTCCGAATTTTATATGTCAAATGTCACAATTTTGCATCAAAAAGTAATAATTTTACATCGAAAAGTCATAATTTTACGAGAAAATATTGCAATATTACAGAAACAAAGAATATAAGAAATTGTTCCCAATTTTATAAGAAAAAATCGATACATTGTGAGACTGCTTTTAGTTAACTATTTTTTTCATTTATTTTTTGTTTAATTGGTTTTTAATCTTCATTATTAACTTCAAGTTATAACAGTATGTCTCTATATACATATTTATTTTTTGTATCAATTTTAGCCAAAGGGGGCGCATTTCAATTTCTTACACACACTTGTTATTTCATATGTTGACCAGAGGGGGAGCACTTTTAAAAGCGACACACAGTCAATTGGAAAAATCCCTCCTTTTTGGGACCACCCTCATTTTGATAGGATTTCACCAGCAGGGGTGCAAATGAGACATTTCCGTATTGGGACCATGATTTCGGTCCTAACTTGTTCACCTCACCGATACCTCATATGGAAGCTACTTTTCCTTCTTCATGTCTCAAGAAGGGTAGAAATACAAGAACACACACACACACATTCTTGTACTTGTAACCTTCTTGAGAACTGCAAAAACTGCCTCCCTCTATAGGACCACTCTTTCTTTCTAGATGTATAAAGATTTGTATTTACAACATTAATAATACATACATACTATGCAAATATAAAGAAGCTTGTTGGAATTTAATAAGAAAAACTTAGAATGTTGGCAGTATTATAATAAAAGTCGTAATTGTGCTCAACGCAAGTCAAAATTTTACAAGAAAAACTGAACATTTCTGCAATATTATGATAAAAGTTGGAATTTTACTCAATAACAGTCGCAGTTTTACAAGAAAAGCTCAACATTTTGGCAATTTTATGAAAAGAGTCGTAATTTTACTCGACAAAAGTCACAATTTTATGAGAAAATTTTAAAATTTTGGCAAGATTATAATAATAATCGGAATTTTACTTGGCAAATTTGACAAAAGTCATAATTTTACTCAAAAAATGTCAGTTTTACCACAACAACACAAAAATTGCCAATATTGTGATAAAAGTCAGAATTGTATATGACAAATGTCACCATTTTGCATCAAAAAGTCATAATTTTACATCAAAAAGTCATAATTTTACGAGAAAATATTGCATTACAGAAACAGAAAGAATATGACAAATTGTTCCCAATTTTATAACAAAAAAGTCGACACATTGTGAGAAAAAGACTGCTTTTAGTTAACTATTTTTGTTTTTGTTATTGTTTAATTGGTTTTTAATCTTCTTTATTAACTTCAAGTTATTACAGTATGTCTCTATATACATATTTATTTAATTGTTTGTATTCCTTTTGGCCAAAGGGGGCGCATTTCAATTTCTTACACACACTTGTTATTTCATATGTTGACCAGAGGGGGAGCACTTTTGAAACCGACACAGTCCATTTGAAAAATCCCTCCTTTTTGGGACCACCCTCATTTTGATGGATTTCACCAGCAGGGGTGCAAATGAGACATTTCCGTATTGGGACCATGATTTCGGTCCTAACTTGTTCACCTCACCGATACCTCATATGGAAGCTACTTTTCCTTCTTCATGTCTCAAGAAGGGTAGAAATACAAGAACACACACACACACATTCTTGTACTTGTAACCTTCTTGAGAACTGCAAAAACTGCCTCCCTCTATAGGACCACTCTTTCTTTCTAGATGTATAAAGATTTGTATTTACAACATTAATAATACATACATACTATGCAAATATAAAGAAGCTTGTTGGAATTTAATAAGAAAAACTTAGAATGTTGGCAGTATTATAATAAAAGTCGTAATTGTGCTCAACGCAAGTCAAAATTTTACAAGAAAAACTGAACATTTCTGCAATATTATGATAAAAGTTGGAATTTTACTCAATAACAGTCGCAGTTTTACAAGAAAAGCTCAACATTTTGGCAATTTTATGAAAAGAGTCGTAATTTTACTCGACAAAAGTCACAATTTTATGAGAAAATTTTAAAATTTTGGCAAGATTATAATAATAATCGGAATTTTACTTGGCAAATTTGACAAAAGTCATAATTTTACTCAAAAAATGTCAGTTTTACCACAACAACACAAAAATTGCCAATATTGTGATAAAAGTCAGAATTGTATATGACAAATGTCACCATTTTGCATCAAAAAGTCATAATTTTACATCAAAAAGTCATAATTTTACGAGAAAATATTGCATTACAGAAACAGAAAGAATATGACAAATTGTTCCCAATTTTATAACAAAAAAGTCGACACATTGTGAGAAAAAGACTGCTTTTAGTTAACTATTTTTGTTTTTGTTATTGTTTAATTGGTTTTTAATCTTCTTTATTAACTTCAAGTTATTACAGTATGTCTCTATATACATATTTATTTAATTGTTTGTATTCCTTTTGGCCAAAGGGGGCGCATTTCAATTTCTTACACACACTTGTTATTTCATATGTTGACCAGAGGGGGAGCACTTTTGAAACCGACACAGTCCATTTGAAAAATCCCTCCTTTTTGGGACCACCCTCATTTTGATGGATTTCACCAGCAGGGGTGCAAATGAGACATTTCCGTATTGGGACCATGATTTCGGTCCTAACTTGTTCACCGGTCCTCATATGGAAGCTACTTTTCCTTCTTCATGTCTCAAGAAGGATAGAAATACAAGAACACACACACACACATTCTTGTATTTGTAACCTTCTTGAGAACTACAAAAACTGCCTCCCTCTATAGGACCACTCTTTCTTTCTAGATGTATAAAGATTTGTATTTACAACATTAATAATACATACATACTATGCAAATATAAAGAAGCTTGTTGGAATGTAATAAGAAAAACTTAGAATGTTGGCAGTATTATAATAAAAGTCGTAATTTTGCTAAACGCAAGTCAACATTTTACAAGAAAAACTGAACATTTGTGCAATATTATGATAACAGTTGGAATTTTACTCAATAACAGTCGCAGTTTTACAAGAAAAGCTCAACATTTTGGCGATTTTATGAAAAGAGTCGTAATTTTACTCGACAAAAGTCACAATTTTATAAGAAAACTTAAAAATTTTTGGCAAGATTATAATAATAATCGGAATTTTATTTGGCAAAATTACGACAAAAGTCATAATTTTACCAGAACAACAAAAAAATTGGCAATATTGTGGTAAGTCAGAATTTTATATGACAAATGTCACAATTTTGCATCAAAAAGTAATAATTTCACATAAAAAAAGGCATAATTTTACAAGAAAATATTGCAATATTACAGAAACAAAGAATATGAGAAATTGTTCCCAATTTTAGTTAACTATTTTTTCCATTTATTTTTTGTTTAATTGGTTTTTAATCTTCATTATTAACTTCAAGTTATAACAGTATGTCTCTATATACATATTTATTTTTTGTATCAATTTTAGCCAAAGAGGGCGCATTTCAATTTCTTACACACACTTGTTATTTCATATGTTGACCAGAGGGGGAGCACTTTTGAAAGCGACACACAGTCAATTTGAAAAATCCCTCCTTTTTGGGACCACCCTCATTTTGATAGATGTCACCACCAGGGGTGCCAATGAGACATTTCCGTATTGGGACCATTATTTGAGTCCTAACTTGTTCACCGGTCCTCATATGGAAGCTACTTTTCCTTCTTCATGTCTCAAGAAGGGTAGAAATACAAAAACACAGGCACACATGTATGTGTATATATATATATATATATATATATATATATATATATATATATATATATATATATATATATATATATATATATATACACACACACACACACACAGGGCGTTAACGCTACCTACACACACACACACAGGGCGTTAACGCTACCTTCATGTAGTGTTTGAAGATGTCGGCTGCAGCGGGCATGTCAACAATGTCGTAGATGATGAGTTTGCAAAAAGCCGCCAGCAGGTTCCTCCTCTTGTGCAGGGCCTCGATCTTGTTGGCCTCGTCCTCCTCGTCCCCCTCTGAGAGTCACCACACAATGTTTTCATTGGACATTCTAGTGCCGAGTAGGCATGTGTGCCGAGTTCCGGTATTATTTGGTACCGGTTCCTAATTGGGTCGGTGTAGAAAGACCGTTAGATTCTGGACTCATGGCACTGCTATCAGTGTTTCCCATAAACTGCCAAGATACCTGTGGCGGTGGGGGCGTGGCTATGAGTGTGGTCACCATGACATCATCGAGTAATTTGCATAATCTACTACAATGATTTGATTTTCTCTAAAAAGGCTAAAAAAATGTATACTTACTAATTAATAATTGTTTTAAACGTCCATCCATCCACCCATTTTACAATATAATTACAACACTTTATGTACATATTTATATACAGATTTGAACAATAAGTTATTCCCTGAAATATATTTATTAATTATGGTTCTTACAAAAAATATATCTTATAAAATATAAAAGCTAAAATGTCTCATAAAGCTCTGCCCCTTTAATTAGTGCATACTAAATAATTTAACTTTAGCCTACTACTACAAGCATATTATTTACCAGCAACATAAAGTGAAACAGAGGCAGAGGTGTCCTGCCACAGTCAGTAACAAATAAACAGAAAACAGTAGTGGTCAAATACAAATAAGGCAACAAGAGAAGTATCCTACACTTCGCTTTTGTAAAGTAAATCTGAACAGCCTATATGGGCATCTACATCAACTTTATCATTTGCCTGAGAAGCTGGAAAGGACAAAAAAAAAAATTTTTTATTTAAAAAAATTTTTTTTTAATTTGTGGTGGACGTAATTCTTTCGTGTCGGGCCGCCACAAATAAAGGAATGTGTGGGAAACACTGAAGTATGTCATTATTATGACTTAGTAAGTCAATATTTTGACTTACTAATTTACAAAGTCAAAATAATGACTTACTAAAAACACTGCATATCTGCATGTTTTATACTAAAATAGCCTTTACCGTTTATGACAACCTTTTCCCAAAACAATATAGAATCTAAGATATAACAGGATATATTTATCCTTTGTTTTCAAAACGGGTTACAAAAAAGTAGGACCCCAAAAATTGATTTAATTATTATTTTGAAATTTCCTAGCGCCAACACTGGTATTCTTAGGAAATAGGCAGGCCGATAAAAAGAAAGTTAGGGCCATAAATGGTGCTTGGGCCCCACTGTGGACATCCCAGGCATACCCAAAGTAGAAAAGTACGATAAACCCCCTCCGCTCTCACCCATGCTCTGGTTTTCGTCGTCCTGGTCGATGAAGACGTGGTCCAGGACAAAATTGAGCAGCTCGTTTTGCAGAGTGCCGTCCGGGTTGAAGACCAGCGGCTCCAGGCCCTCTCGGCCGCCGGAGACCAGCTGGTGACTGAAGATCATCAGCAGGTCGCAAAGAAGCATGAAGGCCTGAGGAAAGGAGGTGGCATGAGAGACGTGCGGGCGCCACGGGAACAACAAAAGCTGTTGTTGTGTGCCGACCTGCTCTTTGACAGGCGTGTTGACGTTGGACAGGCACTGCTGGCACACGGCCAGGAAAGACTTCACTACTCTCCTGAGGGCCAACAGGTCGTCCTGCACGCACACACAAACACTCAGTGCTGTAAACACTAAGCACTTGATCAGAAAGTCAATCACCAGTGTCAATTATTGTCAGAGGGAAGTAATCACACTCATTAT
Organism: Entelurus aequoreus; assembly: GCF_033978785.1. NCBI lineage: Eukaryota > Metazoa > Chordata > Actinopteri > Syngnathiformes > Syngnathidae > Entelurus > Entelurus aequoreus. The sequence continues at coordinate 92,569,938 of NC_084733.1, forward strand.
TGAGTGACGGCACAGAGGCTTAAATCTGCGAGTGTCTGCCAGAGCTCTTGGAGACGAGTCAATTGTAGAAGGAGTCCATTTCCCCTGAGAGCAGAGACCTTCAAAGTGTGGCACGGTTTAAAAATACTACAAAAAGTAGAATAAAAGAGCAAACAGGTGAAATGGAATAAGAAAAAGTTGACTCTAGTAACACAAAGTTTTTTTTCTATAAAACTCACTGCTTAAAAAAAGCATAACGAATCAAAAACCAATGCTGTTATGAATTATTGATATAGTCAACAATCCAATTACTTCACTTCGAATATTCCACTTTGAAACCATTTTTGAGGACAATACAAAAAGGGACAAGCGGTAGGAAATGGATGGATTGCAGATTTTGTGTTTGCCATATAAAAAACAAAGTTTTATTTGGCAAAAAGAGCAAACAACTAACAAAATTCATCATGATAAATAAATCAATAACAACGTTTCGACAATGGATGGATGTGAAGTTGATCTAAAGACTTAAAGGCCTACTGAAAGCCACTACTAGCGACCACGCAGTCTGATAGTTTATATATCAATGATATAATCTTAACATTGCAACACATGCCAATACGGCCGGGTTAACTTATAAAGTGACATTTTAAACTTCCCGGGAAATATCCGGCTGAAACGTCGCGGTATGATGACGTATGCGCGTGACGAAGTCAGAGTAACGGAAGTTATGGTACCCCGTAGAATCCTATACAAAAAGCTCTGTTTTCATTTCATAATTCCACAGTATTCTGGACATCTTTTGCAATTTGTTTAGTGAACAATGAAGGCTGCAAAGAAGACAGTTGTAGGTGGGATCGGTGTATTAGCAGCGGACTACAGCAACACAACCAGGAGGACTTTGTTGGAGCGCTAGCCGCGCTAGCCGCCGACCTCACCTTGACTTCCTACGTCTCCGGGCCGCCAAACGCATCGGGTGAAGTCCTTCGTCCTTCTGCCGATCGCTGGAACGCAGGTGAGCACGGGTGTTGATGAGTAGATGAGGGCTGGCTGGCGTAGGTGGAGAGCTAATGTTTTTAGCATAGCTCTGTGCGGTCCGGTTGCTAAGTTAGCTTCAATGGCGTCGTTAGCACAGCATTGTTAACCTTCGCCAGCCTGGAAAGCATTAACCGTGTATTTACATGTCCACGGTTTAATAGTATTGTTGATTTTCTATCTATCCTTCCAGTCAGGGGTTTATTTTTTTGTTTCTATATGCAGTTAAAGCACGATGCTATCATGTTAGCTCGTAGCTAAAGCATTTCGCCGATGTATTGTCGTGGAGATAAAAGGCACTGAAGGTCCATTTGGCGTTCTCGACTCTCATTTTCAAGAGAATATAGTATCCCAGGTGGTTTAAAATACAAATCCGTGATCCACAATAGAAAAAGGAGAGAGTGTGGAATCCAATGAGCCAGCTTGTACCTAAGTTACGGTCAGAGCGAAAAAAGATGCGTCCTGCACTGCACTCTAGTCCTTCACTCTCACGTACCTCATCCACGAATCTTTCATCCTGGCTCAAATTAATGGGGTAATCGTCGCTTTCTCGGTCCGAATCTCTCTCGCTCCATTGTAAACAACGGGGAATTGTGAGGAATACTAGCTCCTGTGACGTCACGCTACTTCCGCTACAGGCAAGGCTTTTTTTTATCAGCGAGCAAAAGTTGCGAACTTTATCGTCGATTTTCTCTACTAAATCCTTTCAGCAAAAATATGGCAATATCGCAAAATGATCAAGTATGACACATAGAATGGATCTGCTATTCCCGTTTAAATAAAAAAAAAATCATTTCAGTAGGCCTTTAAGTGTTGAAATTTTAAACGATGAATGAATTATTTCTAACACTTTCATGAGTGGAGCCCTTTTAGATCCACAAGATTTTACTGGGATTTTTTTCTTTTCTTTTTTAAACTCTCATTGTTAAAAAAATTATAATGAATTAAAATCAATGTTGTTATGAATTTTTTATAGAAACATACTGTAATAACGAAGTAAGTAATAACCATTTACAAACAAAATAAAAAATGTACTAAAAGCAGTCTTTTTCTCACAATGCGTCAACTTTTTTCTTATAAAATTGGAAACAATTTCTCATATTCTTTCTGTTTCTGTAATATTGCAATATTTTCTCATAAAATTATTACTTTTTAATGTGAAATTATTACTTTTTAATTGCAAAATGGTGACATTTGACATAAAATTCAGACTTTTATCACAATCTTGCCAATTTTTTTTGTTGTTCTTGTAAAATAGTGACTTTTTTTTGAGTAAAACGATGACTTGTCATAATTTTGCCAAGCAAAATTCAGATTATTATTATAATATTGCCAAAATCTTACAATTTTCTTATAAAATTGTGACTTTTGTCGAGTAAAATGACGACATTTCATAAAATCGCCAAAATGTTAAGCTTTTCTTGTAAAATTGCGACTGTTATCGAGTGACATTCCAACTTTTATCATAATATTGATTTTAATTTTGACTTGCGATGAGTAAAATGACGACTTTTATTATAATACTGCCAAAATTCAAAGTTCTATCTATCTATCAAAATGAGGGTGGTCCCAAAAAGGAGGGATTTTTCAAATTGACTGTGTTGGTTTCAAAAGTGCTCCCCCTCTGGTCAACATATGAAATAACAAGTGTGTGTAAGAAATTGAAATGCGCCCCCTTTGGCCAAAATGAATACAAACAATTAAATAAATATGTATATAGAGACATACTGTAATAACTTGAAGTTAATAAAGAAGATTAAAAAACAATTAAACAATAACAAAAACAAAAATAGTTAACTAAAAGCAGTCTTTTTCTCACAATGTGTCGACTTTTTTGTTATAAAATTGGGAACAATTTGTCATATTCTTTCTGTTTCTGTAATGCAATATTTTCTCGTAAAATTATGACTTTTTTATGTAAAAGTATTACTTTTTGATGCAAAATGGTGACATTTGTCATATAAAATTCTGACTCTTATCACAATATTGCCAATTTTTTTGTTGTTCCTGTAAAATAGTGACATTTTTGGAGTAAAATTATGACTTTTGTCATAGTTTTGCCGAGCAAAATTCCAATTATTATTATAATATTGCCAACATTTTAAGGTTTTCTCATGAAATTGTGACTTGTCGAGTAAAATTACGACTCTTTTCATAAAATTGCCAAAATGTTGAGCTTTTCTTGTAAAACTGCGACTGTTATTGAGTAAAACTCCAACTTTTATCATAATATTGCGCAAATGTTCCGTTTTTCTTGTAAAACTTTGACTTGCGTTGAGTAAAATGACAACTTTTATTATAATACTGCCAACATTCTAAGTTTTTCTTGTGAAGCTGTGTTCCAACTCATTTTTCACAACAAGCTTTTTTATTTTGGCATAGTATGTATATATTATTAATGTTGTAAATACACTTCTTTATATATCTAGAAAGTGTGGTCCTAAAGAGGAATTTTTCAAATTGACTGTGTGTCGCTTTTAAAAGTGCTCCCCCTCTGGTCAACATATGAAATAACAAGTGTGTGTAAGAAATTGAAATGAGCCCCCTTTGGCAAAAATGTATTTAAAAATTAATAAAATAAATATGTATATAGAGACATACTGTAATAACGAAGTAAATAATGAAGGTTAAAAAACAATTACAAACAAAATAAACAACAACAACAACAACAAAACTAAAAACAGTCTTTTTCTCACAATGTGTCGACTTTTTTCTTATAAAATTGGGAACAATTTCTGATATTCTTTCTGTTTCTGTAATGCAATATTTTCTCGTAAAATTATGACTTTTTGTCATATAAAATTCTGACTTTTATCACAATATTGCCAATTTTTTTGTTGTTCCTGTAAAATAGTGACATTTTTGGAGTAAAATTATGACTTTTGTCATAGTTTTGCCGAGTAAAATTCCAATTGTTATTATAATATTGCCAACATTTTAAGGTTTTCTCATGAAATTGTGACTTTTGTCGAGTAAAATGACGACTCTTTTCATAAAATCGCCAAAATTTTAAGCTTTTCTTGTCAAATTGCGACTGTTATCGGGTCAAACTCCAACTTTTATCATAATATTGCACAAATGTTCCGTTTTTCTTGTAAAACTTTGACTTGCGTTGAGTAAAATGACGACTTTTATTATAATACTGCCAAAATTCTAAGTTTTTCTTGTGAAATGCCAACTAATTTTTCACAACAAGCTTTTTTATATTGGCATAGTATGTATATATTATTAATGTTGTAAATACATTTCTTTATATATCTAGAAAGGGTGGTCCTAAAGAGGTAGGCATTTTTCTCAGGTCTCAAGAAGGTAAGAAATACAATAACGTGTGTGTGTGTGGAGCACCTTGCTGGGAGCCCCCTCTGTGATCTTGACCAGCTGCCAGAGGATGGAGTAGTGGGAGCACTGCAGCGCCTGCACGGCGATCTGCTCGGGCATGGAGCCCAGCTCGATGCCCGCCTTCAGCAGCCGGTAGCAGTTGCCGAACAGATCCCAGCGCGTCAAGTCGTGAGCGCTGGCACGGGAGGAGAGCACATGTTTACACGGACGCTGCGTGGAGCAGACGCTTGCCATGATCTTGGAGGAGGAGAGTGGTACTTGTGGAAGGCTGTGAGTCTCTTGAGGGTGGATAAGACGTTGTAGATATCGTCATCGTCTGCCTCCTCAGCCTGCCGAACACACAAACTCTAATAAGCTCCACATCTACAAATATGTATATGACACAAGTTATCTTCTTGCTACTTCTGGTTCAAAGTCATCTGCTCAATTTTAAGAGCAATCTACAGACATACGTACATACATAAATGGCTGTTTTTAATAGCTGGGAAGATTATTGAGCAAGGAGTGAGGAGTGTTAATTGGAGAGTAGATGTTATTTTCCCAGATGTCACCATTTTTTTTTAACCTGAATAATCATTTTGCTCTCTTTGACTACGTGGTCTTTTACGAATATCACAGCGGTCGGAAATACTTGTTGACATTGGGTCCATTGTTAGCATAAAATTGGCAATAAATGTTAAAAAGAGCGTCAGACTTTGTCCTTGTTTGGATGCTACAATACATTATATTACTTTATTTTGTTTTCACGTTAAAAAAAACCCCTCATTTTTAAGGTGTGGCGGCTAAAGTGTTGCCGTGACATTAAGGTGAAACCATGCACTTCACTAATTATTATTTGAAATATGAAATACTGGTATTATATGTGTATACCATACAGTATTGTTAAAAAAAAAAGGGGGCCAAAAGTTTGGACACACCTTCTCATTCAATGCGTTTTCTTTATTTTCATGACTATTTCCATTGTAGATTGTCACATCAAAACTATGAATGAACACATGTGGAGTTATGTACAGTGTTTCCCACACATTCATTTATTTGTGGCGGCCCGCCTCGAAAGAATTACGTCCGCCACAAATAAAAAATAAATTATTTTTTTTTAAAAACTCTGCCTCTGTTTCCCTTTATGTTGCTGGTAAATAATATGGTTGTAGTAGTAGGCTAAAGTTAAATTATTTAGTATGCACTAATTAAAGGGGCAGAGCTTTAAGAGACATTTTAGCTTTTATATTTTATAAGATATATTTTTTGTAAGAACCACAATTAATAAATATATTTCAGTGAATAACTTATTGTTCAAATATGTATATAAATATGTACATAAAGTGTTGTAATTATATTGTAAAATGGATGGATGGATGGACGTTTAAAACAAAACTGTTATTATTAATTACTAAGTATACATTTTTTGAGCCTTTTTAGAGAAAATCATATCATTGTAGTAAATTATGCAAATTACTCGATGATGTCATGGTGACCACGCCCATAGCCACGCCCCCACCGCCACAGGTATCTTGGCAGTTTATGGGAAACACTGATGTACTTAACAAAAAAAAAGGGTGAAATAACTGAAAATATGTTCTAGTTTCTTCAAAATAGCCACCCTTGGCGCCGATTACTGCTTTGCACACTCTTGGCATTCTCTCCATGAGCTTCAAGAGGTAGTCACCTGAAAGGGTTTTCACTTCAGAGGTGTGCTAGAAGCTCATGGAGAGAATGCCAAGCATGTGCAAAGCAGTAATCCGAGCAAAGGGTGGCTATTTTGAAGAAACTAGAACATATTTTCAGTTATTTCACCTTTTTTCTTGTTAAGTACATAACTCCACATGTGTTCATTCCTAGTTTTGATGTGACAATCTACAATGTAAATAGTCATGAAAATAAAGAAAACACATTGAATGAGAAGGTGTGTCCAAACTTTTAAGCCTGTACTGTACTGGCACCCTATTTTTTTAACAACTCCAACAGAACTACATCAGCAGATACAATATACTGTATGGCAGTGGTCCCCAACCACCGGGCCGCACAATAAATAATTTTTTAAAAATTAAATCCACATAAAAAACACAAGATACACTTACAATTAGTGCACCAAACCAAAAAACCTCCCTCCCCCATTTACACTCATTCACACAAAAGGGTTGTTTCTTTCTGTTATTAATATTCTGCTTCCTACATTATATATAAATATATATCAATACAGTCTGCAAGGGATACAGTCCGTAAGCACACATGATTGTATTTTTTTATGCCAAAAAAAAAAACCAAACAAAAAAACTAAACATTACCAGCCTCAGTGATGTAACCAGGGACCTCCCAAATAAATAGAGGAGCACGTGGGCTGTGCCTTAGGGCGTAGTGGGAGATTGTAACTGAGTGTGCAGCCCCAAACGTCTCTCCTCATTAGGGATGATGTTTGATAAGAAATTATCGAGTTCGAGCCTATTATCGAATCCTCTTATCGAACCGATTCCTTATCGATTCTCTTATCGAGTCCAGATAGGTTGTTGTATATGGAAAAAACACACAATAATTGGTTTAACAAAAACTCACTTTTATTATATAAGACAACTATTTAATCTAATAAATAAATAAATATTGACTGTTACCCCCCTAAAAAAATAAAATAAAATAAATAAATATTGACTGTTGTTACCCAAAGTATATTAAGTGGGATTTTTCAGAAAAACAAATATATACAGTAACACAGAAACAAGCTGTCTCTGTGATCACTATAGGTGTATAAATAATAATATAGTGCTAAATAAAATCAGTCCCTTGGGCACAAAACTGAAAATAATACAGCTCTCCAAAAAGTGCACTTCTGCTGCTATTGGAACATAACTGTTTGTTATGATGCTTTGACCTTTTTGCACTTTATTTCTTTATTGAAAGAAAATTCTATGAAGAGAAAAGTTGTTTGCAAATGTGGTTACAATGCTAAAAAAATGAAAAGTTAAAGCTAAAAAAAGAAATGCGCTTTATTGAGTTAACATTATTTCTTTATAGGGGGAAAGATGTTATGAGCTAGGGAATATAACAACTACACTACCCGGCATGCAACGGGAGTGACGAGCATGCGCGGTAGCCCCGAAAAGTGTTGTTGCATGTCGCCACCCGGCAGCTAAGAATGAGGTTATGAGCACGCTGTGAAAGTAAATGTCAAGAACTCAGCCAACACGCCTCGTCTGTATTATTTATAATTAGACAGACCACGCATATACAGTGTGATTTTGTTTTGTTTACAAGGAAAGAAAAACAAAAGTTAAAAAAGGGAGATATGTTGTATATATATGTATGTGCTGCGGTTGTTTTAAGAACGTTGCGACAGCTGCCGTAAAGGAGGTGCGTTGCTAGCCTGGTTGCTATGTTTCCGGTTGGTCGTATATGTGTTTGTACCCTGCTCAAATCTCTCAGTAAAGTTATTCATTGGATTATACCTTTTTGTTTTGAACTTTATTACACCTTGGAGCGCTTTTTCCCGTCCATTGTTTTCCTGCTTTCGCTATCTGCGTCTAAATGACTGAGGTACGTGACGTCAATTCTTGTGATGTCTCACGGGGCATTTCTGGTTGGGACGGGATTCGAATAAAGAACCAACTCTTTTTCTTTACTATAGTGGCCTCGATAAACGGGTACCGGTTTTCCAAAAGGGATTCGAGTCCGAGAACTCGTTTCTTTTCTTATCGAACAACCGGGAAAGCCGGTTTCGAGTATCATCCCTACTCCTCATTGAGCCAAATTGAATTTTGTCTCTGCATGATTCCTTGCTTCTTGTCTGTTTAATAGATGTCATCAGTGTTTGAACCTGACAGCATTAGTGTTTTACAAGATTCTCATCTTATTCTACAGAATAATCAAAAAATTGTGAAAATTTCCAGACTTTCCGCGCTTAACTTAATTTAACGGAAATTTACCGGAAACTTTCCACCCCTTTGCAACCCTACTAGTGATGGCCGACAATGTGGCCGTATCGTATTCACGGCGAGTGACAAGTCCTACCTCCTGCAGCAATTCTTCCACGGAGTGCGCGAAGCGGTCGGTCATCTCGTCGATGAGCTGCGAGCGGGAGATGTCCACGCGGTTCATGATGGTGTACTCCTCCGAGCAGAGGATGCTGTAGGTCTTGCTGCAGGCCTCCAGCACGTCCATCTCGATGTGCTTCTCCACCACGTGGCGGATCTGCTTCAGCAGCGCGTCCAGGTGCTTCTCCATGCGCCCGGCGCTGTACACGTCCAGGTCGAAGAACTGCGGGATCTGCAGGAGGTTGGCCACCTTCTCCGAGTCGGCTTGGTACTGACATGAGGAACGGGGTTGCAGTTCAGTCCTAATGAGGTAACGCTTTTAAAAATGAAGTTACCTTGGACAACAGCATGGGCAGAGCCATGATGAAGTGCTCCGTCAGTTTGTTCTTGTCGTCTATCTGGGTCTTCCTCTCCTTGGCCGTAAGTACCTGGACAGAGCAGAGAACACGATACAGTAGGAAGGAGTTTCATATTCCTCATGGAACATGACAAACTGGGGGGGTGGACTATCCACTGTAGCCGTCAGACGGCACTAAGGTGTTGAATGTCTTCAAATGTGTTGTGTGGCAATTCCGTGTAACAAAAATGATCAGTTATAATAATTAGGGTTGCAGAGGCGTGGAAAGTTTCCGGAAATTTACCACGGGAAGTTAAGCTCGGGAAGTTTGGAAATACTGACCATTTTTTGATTATTCAAAGTTGTACACCGTCCACGGCATAGACATCTTATAAGTAGACCATACTTGCCAACCTTGAGACCTCCGATATCGGGAGGTGGGGTGGGGCGTTGTTAAGAGGAGAGTTTATTTACAGCTAGAATTCACCAACTCAAGTATTTCATATATATATATATATATATATATATATATATATATATATATATATATATATATATATATATATATATATATATATATATATATATATATATATATGTATGAAATACTTGACTTTCATTATTTTGACCGCTTGTACCCGTGATCTTGTCCTTTCGGTCATAACCCAAAGCTCATGACCATAGGTGAGGATGGGAACGTAGATCGAGCGGTCTTCCGGCTCAGCTCCTTCTTCACCACAACGGATCGATACAGCGTCCGCATTACTGAAGACGCCGCACCGATCCGCCTGTCGATCTCACCATCCACTCTTCCCTCACTCGTGAACAAGACTTCCAGGTACTTGAACTCCTCCACGTGAGGCAGGGTCTCCTCCGCAACCCGGAGATGGCACTCCACCCTTTTCCGGGCGAGAACCATGGACTCGGACTTGGAGGTATGTATGAAATACTTGACTTTCAGTGAATTCTATTAGTATCTGTATTGCTCCATTTGTAGTGTAATAATGCTCATTGTCATTTCTGTATTATTGTTTATTTTTCGCTAACTGCTTTTTTGCTATCACTTTTACTATCATATTTGTACATGTCGTATTTGCTGATGTTGCTCTATTGTTGTTGTTGGGTTTGCTGTTGTTGTTTTTGTCTCTCCGTCTTATCCCCCTCTTGTCCCCACCATTTCCCCCTCTGTCTTCCTTGATGTATCATGTTGTATGCATGCATGTGTGATGTATCATGTTGTATGCATGCATGTGTGATGCATCATGTTGTATGCATGCATGTGTGATGTATCATGTTGTATGCGGGCATGTGTGATGCATCATGTTGTATGCGTGCATGTGTGATGCATCATGTTGCATGCATGCATGTGTGATGCATCATGTTGTATGCATGCATGTGTGATGTATCATGTTGTATGCATGCATGTGTGATGTATCATGTTGTATGCGTGCATGTGTGATGTATCATGTTGTATGCGTGCATGTGTGATGCATCATGTTGTATGCATGCATGTGTGATGCATCATGTTGTATGCATGCATGTGTGATGCATCATGTTGTATGCATGCATGTGTGATGTACCATGTTGTATGCATGCATGTGTGATGCATCATGTTGTATGCATGCATGTGTGATGCATCATGTTGTATGCATGCATGTGTGATGCATCATGTTGTATGCATGCATGTGTGATGCATCATGTTGTATGCATGCATGTGTGATGTATCATGTTGTATGCATGCATGTGTGATGTATCATGTTGTATGCATGCATGTGTGATGTATCATGTTGTATGCGTGCATGTGTGATGCATCATGTTGTATGCGTGCATGTGTGATGCATCATGTTGTATGCGTGCATGTGTGATGTATCATGTTGTATGCGTGCATGTGTGATGTATCATGTTGTATGCGTGCATGTGTGATGCATCATGTTGTATGCATGCATGTGTGATGCATCATGTTGTATGCATGCATGTGTGATGTATCATGTTGTATGCGTGCATGTGTGATGTATCATGTTGTATGCGTGCATGTGTGATGCATCATGTTGTATGCGTGCATGTGTGATGCATCATGTTGTATGCATGCATGTGTGATGCATCATGTTGTATGCATGCATGTGTGATGTATCATGTTGTATGCGTGCATGTGTGATGTATCATGTTGTATGCATGCATGACGTATTCAATTCCAACTTTGACCACAGCGTCAGTTGCTATGTAGAGTGGCGCTTTCCACCATTTTCACAGCACACTGCATTGCAAAATGATTACGAGGGAGGAGGGGGTCTCTTCCTCTCATGCGAGATCCACCCAGGAACCGGGCGGTACGAACCCTTTCCCTACTAATAGTGCTAGAAAAGAAAAGGCGACGCACCCGCTTGCCGGTGCCTCTGCCGACAGGAGGGTGTGCCTCGGCCGCCTGGCGGATGGTGCACACCATCAGCTCTATCAGGGCGCTCTCCTGGCGGTCTGAAAGCACTGCAGAGAAGCTGATGAATAGAAGAGCTGAGGAAAACAATGACTGTTGTGGTCTTACACTCTTCTCCCTGCACGGGCTCCTCCAGCAGCAGCTCCGTCATACACTCCCAGTCCTTCAGCAGCTCCTGAGAACTTTCCCACAGGGAGTCCACCAAGTAGGCTGCGTGCTCGTGGAGCTACACACACACACACACACACACACACACACACACACACACACACACACACACACACACAACACTCGTCACGCAACAAAGTGGAGAGGAAAGCATGGACTTTCTTGCGCAGCTCTACACAACATAGTTATTATAACTACCGTATTTTTCGGACTATAAGGCGCACTTAAAATCCTTACATTTTCTCAAAACTCGACAGTGCGCCTTGTAGGATACTTCTCTTGTTGCCTTATTTGTATTTGACTTTATTAAATGTATTTATATTAGCAACACAACATGTGTATATAACAAAGGGTGCAAAGTCTGCAGGCAGTAGGAAACACATGGTTAAGTGTAGGGAGTAAAACTGATGGCAGTCTAAAGTTCAACATTTTTGGAGCTCTTTGTTCAGTGGATCAGATGTTTGATGAAGCTCTGTGTCTATCTACCACCACTACTGTTTTCTGTTTATTTGTTACTGACTGTGGCAGGACACCTCTGCCTCTGTTTCACTTTATGTTGCTGGTAAATAATATGGTTGTAGTAGTAGGCTAAAGTTACATTATTTAGTATGCACTAATTAAAGGGGCAGAGCTTTGAGACATTTTAGCTTTTAAATTTTATAAGATGTATTTTTTGTTAGAACCTCAATTAATAAATATATATTTCAGTGAATAACTTATTGTTCTAATCTGTATATAAATATGTACATAAAGTGTTGTAATTATATTGTAAAATGGATGGATGGACGTTTAAAACAAAACTGTTATTATTAATTAGTAAGTACACATTTTTTTGAGCCTTTTTAGAGAAAATCAAATCATTGTAGTAAATTATGCAAATTACTCGATGATGTCATGGTGACCACGCCCATGGCCACGCCCCCACCGCCACAGGTATCTTGGCAGTTTATGGGAAACACTGGTAATGATAGGTGTGACCAGTAGATGGCAGTCACACATAAGAGATACGTGTAGACTGCAATATGACGGCAGTCACACATAAGAGATACGTGTAGACTGCAATATGATGGCAGTCACACATAAGAGATACGTGTAGACTGCAATATGATGGCAGTCACACATAAGAGGTACGTGTAGACTGCAATATGATGGCAGTCACACATAAGAGATACGTGTAGACTGCAATATGATGGCAGTCACACATACGTGATACGTGTAGACTGCAATATGATGGCAGTCACACATAAGAGATACGTGTCGACTGCAATATGATGGCAGTCACACATAAGAGATACGTGTAGACTGCAATATGATGGCAGTCACACATAAGAGATACGTGTAGACTGCAATATGACGGCAGTCACACATAAGAGATACGTGTAGACTGCAATATGATGGCAGTCACACATAAGAGATACGTGTAGACTGCAATATGATGGCAGTCACACATAAGAGATACGTGTAGACTGCAGTATGATGGCAGTCACACATAAGAGGTACGTGTAGACTGCAATATGATGGCAGTCACACATAAGAGGTACGTGTAGACTGCAATATGATGCCAGTCACACATAAGAGGTACGTGTAGACTGCAATATGATGCCAGTCACACATAAGAGGTACGTGTAGACTGCAATATGATGGCAGTCACACATAAGAGATACGTGTAGACTGCAATATGATGGCAGTCACACATAAGATACGTGTAGACTGGAGAAGACACTGTCCAAGTGGAGGCACGTAAATAAGACTGACCACAAAGCGGTGCATCCTGAAGAGATGGTCAGACGGCGACTTGAAGATGATGAGTAAAACATCATCTATGCAACATTTTGAGCAAAGAAGCACCATTACATGTTACGTAGACCACAAGGAAGTCTTTTACATTTAGAAAAACAACAACTTTAATGCGCCTTATAATCCGGTGAGCCTTTTGTATGAAAATGGACCTGACTAGACCCGCTCATCAGCAGTGCGCCCTATGGTCCGACAAAGAGGGCACCTTAATACCTTTCTGACAGGAGGACAGGGGGGAGGGTTACCTCACTCTCCAGGAAGAAGAGCACCAGCATGCGGATGAGGTTCCCATTGGGGCTGCTCCTCCCTCGCCGCTTGGCCAGGGCCTCCTCCGCCTGCGGGTCATGACGACTGAACAGCCTGGAGGAGACAGACGGCTTACAACAATGCTGTCCACACAAAAATACTAATCTAAGCATTGGGGGCCATTTTGATTTCTCATTTTTAAATATAATAAAATAATATATATATATTTTTTTAACCTTTAGGGCTCCTCTCAAGTTTGGTCCAAGGGAACTGGAAGGTCTCAGTGATAAAATGTTCAAATAAGTCACATATTAATCATATAAAATATATTTAAATCAACATGTTTTTATGTTTAATGCCCTTTTTTTTTTACTGCAAAAACACAAATTAGGCGATATTTTCCCCAAAAAAAATTCTGAGTGTAATGGAAGCCTTAAATATGTCAATAATTCAAAATGAAGGGGGATTTAAAAGGGCCTCCACTCATAAACAAGTTAAAATTAAGACTTTTTAATTTTCAACACTTAAATCCCTAAAAGTACTTCAGATCTTGCCATCCATTATAAGTTCTTATGTTTATGCTTTTGTTTTATGCCCTTTTTGTCAGAGAAAACTTAGGCTTTTTATATGGTAAACTCAAATTAGGCGATATTTTCCCCCAAAAAAATTCAGAGCGTAATTGAAGCCTTAAATATGTCAATAATTAAAAATTAAGGGGGATCTAAAAGGGTCACCACTCATAAACAAGTAAAAATTATGTTTTTTTTAACACTTAAATCCCTAAAAGAAGTTCAGATCTTGCCATCCATTAAAAGTTCTTATGTTTATGCTTTTGTTTTATTCCCTTTTAGTCAAGACCATTTTTACGGCAAAAACACAAATTAGGCGATATTTTCCCCCAAAAAAATTCTGAATGTAATTGAAGCCTTAAATATGTCAATAATTAAAAAATAAGGGGGATCTAAAAGGGTCACCACTCATAAACAAGTTAAAATTAAGTCTTTTTTGTTTTAATTTTCAATTCTTAAATCCCTAAAAGAAGTTCAGATCCTGCCATCCATTATAAGTTCTTATGTTTATGCTTTTGTTTTATGCCCTTTTTGTCAGAGAAAACTTAGATTTTTTATAAGGTAAACACTAATTAGGCGATATTTTCCCCCAAAAAAATTCCGAGTGTAATTGAAGCCTTAAATATGTCAATAATTAAAAATGAAGGGGGATCTAAAAATGCCACCACTCATAAAAAAGTTAAAATTAAGTCTTTTTTTCCCAACACTTAAATCCCTAAAAGTACTTCAGATCTTGCCATCCATTATAAGTTCTTATGTTTATGCTTTTGTTTTATGCCCTTTTTGTCAGAGAAAACTTAGATTTTTTATATGGTAAACACACAAAATCTGCATTATTTCCCCAAAAAAAATTTCTCCAAAGTGTAATATTTGATGTGAAGTAATAGGAGCCTCAGATAGGTCAATAATTCATAACAACATTGATTTTGATTCATTATTAATGTTTGAGCAATGACAGTTTTAAAGAAAAACCAGCCTGCATGGCAACTTTGTGTTATTGGAGTCAACATTGCTACTTTTTCTTGTTACATTTCACCTGCTTGACCTTTTAATCCACTTTTTTACGTTGAGTATAAAAATGTTCTTGATGTTTTGTATGGCAAAACCGCAATATATGCAATATTTTCCTCAAAAAAATCTGAACTTTGTCAGCGTTCTGTTATAATGACCAAATTTATCATTAAGTATTAGTACCAATATTTCAGCTTTTTTTCATTACATTATCTTTTTGCTCTTTTTTCTGTCATTTTTACTGTTTCTTGTGAGGATTTTATCTCAACTATATTCTGCGGGCCAACAAAACTCGAGCTGCGGGCCACAAACGGCCCTGGGCTGCACTTTGGACACCCCAGCTGCCGATTATAAGTTTATTTAATTGTTGGTTTTGTGCCTTTTTTGACCAAGAAAACTTGTTTTTTTAAATGGCAAACATGTGCAATATGCAATATTTCCCCAACAAAACATGTCAAAGTGGAATATTTGATGTGAAGTAAGTGGCGCCTTGAATGGGTATTTCATTCATAACAGTATTGATTTTTTATCTCATAATTTTGACCTTTTATCACATTTTATTTAATCTTTTATCTCAAAATGTAAACTTTTTAATTCATAATTGCGTCTTTTTTATCTCATAATCATGCTTTATTATGTCATGATTTCAACTGACTTAATATTTAATTATTTTGAAGTTTTTTCTCATACTTTTGACTAGGGATGTCCGATAATGGCTTTTTGCCGATATCCAATATTCCGATATTGTCCAACTCTTTAATTACCGATATCATCCGATACCGATATATACAGTCGTGGAATTAACACATTATTATGCCTAATTTCGACAACCATGTATGGTGAAGATAAGGTCATTTTAAAAATAAAAATAAAAATAAAATAAGATAAATAAATTAAAAACAATTTCTTGAATAAAAAAGAAAGTAAAACAATATAAAAACAGTTACATAGAAACTAGTAATTAATGAAAATTTGTAAAATGAACTGTTAAAGGTTAGTATTATTAGTGGAGCAGCAGCACGCACAATCATGTGTGCTTACGGACTGCATCCCTTGCAGACTGTATTGATATATATTGATATATAATGTAGGAAGCAGAATATTAATAACAGAAAGAAACAACCCTTTTGTGTGAATGAGTGTAAATGGGGGAGGGAGGTTTTTTTGGGTTGGTACACTAATTGTAAGTGTATCTTGTGTTTTTTATGTGGATTTAATAAACTTTTTTTTTTTTAAAAACCGATACTGATAATAAAAAAAACGATACCGATAATTTCCGATATTACATTTTAAAGCATTTATCGGCCGATAATATCGGCAGACCGATATTATCGGACATCTCTACTTTTGACTTTTAATTTCCTAATTTTGATTTATCGCAAAGTTCAACTTTTTAGCTCATTGTTTTGGATTTTAATAATAGTTCATAATAGTAGTTCATAATTTGGACATTTTATCTTATATTCACGATTTTTTGATTTTTGATATTTTATTTATTTATTTTTTCCCTTTCATCTCATAATTTCGATTTTTTTTTACCAAATAATGATCACTTTTCATTAGGGATGTCCGATAATGGCTTTTTGCCGATATCTGATATTCCGATATTGTCCAACTCTTTAATTACCGATACCGATATCAACCGATACCAATATCAACCGATATATGCAGTCGTGGAATTAACACATTATTATGCCTAATTTGGACAACCAGGTATGGTGAAGATAAAGTACTTTAAAAAAAAATAATAATAATAAGATAACTAAATTAAAAACATTTTCTTGAATAAAAAAGAAAGTAAAACAATATAAAAACAGTTACATAGAAACTAGTAATGAATGAAAATGAGTAAAATTAAGTGTTAAAGGTTAGTACTATTAGTGGAGCAGCAGCACGCACAATCATGTGTGCTTACGGACTGTATCCCTTGCAGACTGTATTGATATATATTGATATCTAATGTAGGAAGCAGAATATTAATAACAGAAAGAAACAACCCTTTTGTGTGAATGAGTGTAAATGGGGGAGGGATGTTTTTTGGGTTGGTGCACTAATTGTAAGTGTATCTTGTGTTTTTTATGTTGATTTAATAAAAAAAATAAAAATTAAAAAAAAACAAAAAAAAACAATACCGATAATAAAAAAAACGATACCGATAATTTCCGATATTACATTTTAAAGCATTTATCGGACATCTCTACTTTTGACTTTTAATTTCCTAATTTTGATTTATCGCAAAGTTCGACTTTTTAGCTCATTGTTTTGGATTTTAATAATAGTTCATAATAGTAGTTCATAATTTGGACATTTTATCTCATATTCACGATTTTTTGATTTTTGATATTTTATTTATTTATTTTTTCCCTTTCATCTCATCATTTCGATTTTTTTTTTACCAAATAATGATCACTTTTCATTAGGGATGTCCGATAATGGCTTTTTGCCGATATCCGATATTCCGATATTGTCCAACTCTTTAATTACCGATACCGATATCAACCGATATATGCAGTCGTGGAATTAACACATTATTATGCCTAATTTGGACAACCAGGTATTGTGAAGATAAGGTACTTTTAAAAATAATAATAAAATAAGATAACTAAATTAAAAACATTTTCTTGAATAAAAAAGAAAGTAAAACAATATAAAAACAGTTACATAGAAACTAGTAATTAATGAAAATTTGTAAAATGAACTGTTAAAGGTTAGTATTATTAGTGGAGCAGCAGCACGCACAATCATGTGTGCTTACGGACTGTATCCCTTGCAGACTGTATTGATATATATTGATATATAATGTAGGAAGCAGAATATTAATAACAGAAAGAAACAACCCTTTTGTGTGAATGAGTGTAAATGGGGGAGGGAGGTTTTTTGGGTTGGTGCACTAATTGTAAGTGTATCTTGTGTTTTTTATGTGGATTTAATAATAAAAAACAAAAAACAAAAAAAAACGATACCGATAATAAAAAAAAAGATACCGATAATTTCCGATATTACATTTTAAAGCATTTATCGGCCGATAATATCGGCAGACCGATATTATCGGACATCTCTACTTTTGACTTTTAATTTCCTAATTTTGATTTATCACAAAGTTCGACTTTTTAGCTCATTGTTTTGGATTTTAATAATAGTTCATAATAGTAGTTCATAATTTGGACATTTTATCTTATATTCACGATTTTTTGATTTTTGATATTTTATTTTTTATTTTTTTCCCTTTGATCTCATCATTTCGATTTTTTTTTACCAAATAATGATCACTTTTCATTAGGGATGTCCGATAATGGCTTTTTGCCGATATCCGATATTGTCCAACTCTTTAATTACCGATACCGATATCAACCGATACCGATATCAACCGATACCGATATCAACCGATATATACAGTCGTGGAATGAACACATTATTATGCCTAATTTGGACAACCAGGTATGGTGAAGATAAGGTACTTTTTTAAAAAATGAATCAAATAAAATAAGATAAATAAATTAAAAACATTTTCTTGAATGAAAAAGAAAGTAAAACAATACAAAAACAGTTACATAGAAACTAGTAATTAATGAAAATTTGTAAAATTAACTGTTAAAGGTTAGTACTATTAGTGGAGCAGCAGCACACACAATCATGTGTGCTTACGGACTGTATCCCTTGCAGACTGTATTGATATATATTGATATATAATGTAGGAAGCAGAATATTATGAATGAGGGAGGTTTTTTGGGTTGGTGCACTAATTGTAAGTGTATCTTGTGTTTTTTATGTGGATTTAATTAAAACATTTTTTTTTTAAAAACACGATACTGATAATAAAAAAAACGATACCGATAATTTCCGATATTACATTTTAAAGCATTTATCTCTACTTTTGACTTTTAATTTCCTAATTTTGATTTATCGCAAAGTTCGACTTTTTAGCTCATTGTTTTGGATTTTAATAATAGTTCATAATAGTAGTTCATAATTTGGACATTCTATCTCATATTCACGATTTTTTTATTTTTGATATTTTATTTATTTATTTTTTCCCTTTCATCTCATAATTTCGATTTTTTTTACCAAATAATGATCACTTTTCATGCAATTATTTTGACTTTTTATCCCATATTTTTGACTTTTCATCTCATGAAAGTTATTTTTTCGACTTTTTATTTCATAATTTCGTCTTTTTTATCTCATAATCATGCTTTTTTTACGTCATAATTTCAATTGATCAATTATGACTTATTATTTAATTATTTTGACGTTTTATCTCATACTTTTGACTTTTAATTTCCTCATTTTGACTTATCGCAAGTTTGACTTTTTATCTCATTGTTTTGGATTTTAATTTCATAATTTAGACATTTTATCTCAAATTCATGATTTTTTGGATTTTTGATCTTTTTTCTTTTGTTTTTTTTTAACCTTTTATCTCACAATTTCGATTAATTATCAAATAATGATCACTTTTCATCCAATTATTTTGACTTTTCATCTCATGAAAGTTATTACCTTTTTTCACAGTATTGTGGTTAAAAAGTGCAACTTCTTCCTCATTGAATGATGTTAATTATGATGAAGATGTAAACCTTTATTTGGCTTCTGATTCTGCACTTTGGCTTCTGACACGCTGCGGGAATATATACTTTTATACGTATTTTTACTAGTTGTTTTTTTTAATGAATTATTACTTTCACATCATACCTGTTTCCCTTTTACTCCACTCTTTATTGTTTTGTGTTTTGAAATAGCATTTTGACAATGTGCCACGGGGCTGTTAAAAAAATGAGCCGCGGGCCGCACTTTATTCCACACGGACTCACTTTCTGTGCAGGAACTCGCCAGCGGCCACAGCCACGGGCCTGTGAGCAGAGTAGACCAGGTGGTACACGTTCTCACAGTCCTCATTGGACAGAGCGTCCTCACTGCCCCTGCAAACAACACAGGGAGTGTCGTGTTCTATGTGCATGTGGGAGTGGACCAAATGAAAAGAATAAAAGGATCTACTTACTGTAGGATGAGAGTGACTAGTCGGATGGCCTCTACAGCCACATCGTACTCCTTGTCCAGCGTCATGGAGACAATACGGTCCTGTCATGACAAAGGGACAATAACAATTCCACTCGTGTCTGGCCTGTGTTGTGTTGGCGTCACCTTGAAGCGGTTGGTAAAAAGCTCCAGCTTGGGGAACAAGTCGCGGTTGGTGTACAGGTTCTGCAGCGCTTTCAGGCACTTGAGACGCACCTCGCCTTGCTGAATGCGAGAGTGGTGCAAGTCAAGCCACGGGAAACGACAACGACGGTGTTTTTCTACTGAACTCACCCGGTCGTGTAGCGTCCAGCCGACATACTTCAGGTAGCTGTCGTTTAAGAAGGCGTCGCTGTACATCTTCATCCAGACGCCGATCTCCTCGATGCAGATGGCTCGGATCTCGGCGATGGCATCTCTGGGAGGAAAGGATCAGAAAATGTTGTCATGTACAGTGGTAGGGATGATGTTTGATAAGGAATTATCGAGTTCGAGCCTATTATCGAATCCTCTTATCGAACCGATTCCTTATCGATTCTCTTATGGAGTCCAGATAGGTTGTTGTATATGGAAAAAAACACACAATATTTGGTTTAACAAAAGCTCACTTTTATTATATAATAAAAAAATAAAATCTAGTAAATAAATAAATATTGACTGTTACCCACCTAAAAAAAATAAAATAAAATAAATAAATATTGACTGTTGTTACCCAAAGTATATTAAGTGGGATTTTTCAGAAAAACCAATATATACAGTAACACAAAAACAAGCTGTCTCTGTGATCACTATAGGTGTATAAATAATAATATAGTGTTAAATAAAATCAGTCCCTTGGGCACAAAACTGAAAATAATACAGCTCTCCAAAAAGTGCACTTCTGCTGCTATTGGAACATAACTGTTTGTTATGATGCTTTGACATTTTTGCACTTTATTTCGTTATTGAAAGAAAATTCTATGAAGAGAAAAGGTGTGTGCAAATGTGGTTGCAATGCTAAAAAATGAAAAGTTAAAGCTAAAAAAAGAAATACACTTTATTGAGTTAACATTATTTCTTTATAGGGGGAAAAATGTTATGAGCGAGAGAATATAACAACTACACTACCCAGCATGCAATGGGAGTTACGAGCATGCGCGGTAGCCCCGAAAAGTGTTGCATGTCGCCACGCTGTGAAAGTAAACGTCAAGAACTCAGCCAACACGCCTCGTCTGCATTATTTATAATTAGACAGACAACACATATACAGTGTGTTTTTGTTTTGTTTACAAGGAAAGAAAAACAAAAGTTGAAAAAGGGAGATATGTTGTATATATATGTATGTGCTGCGGTTGTTTTAAGAACGTTGCGACAGCTGCCGTAAAGGAGGTGCGTTGCTAGCCTGGTTGCTATGTTTCCGGTTGGTGGTAAAAGTGTTGGTCATGTGTTTGTACCCTGCTCAAATCTCTCAGTAAAGTTATTCATTGGATTATACCTTTTGTTTTGAACTTTATTACACCTTGGAGCACTTTTTCCCGTCCATTGTTTTCCTGCTTTCGCTATCTGCGCCTAATGACTGAGCTACGTGACGTCATTTCTTGTGATGTCACACAGAGCATTTCTGGTCGGGACGGGATTCGTTCCGAGGGGTTCGAATATAGAACCAACTCTTTTCCTTTACTATAGTGGTCTCGATAACGGGTACCGGTTTTTAAAAAGGGATTCGAGTCCGAGGACTCGGTTCTTTTCTTATCGAACAACCGGGAAAACCGGTTTCGAGTATCATCCCTATATATAAGGCGCACCGGATTATAAGGCGCACTGTCACCTTTTGAGAAAATTGGAGGTTTTTAGGTGCGCCTTATAGTGCGGAAAATACGGTACTTAAATTAAGAATATTTTTCAACATATTGAGCAAAAAGGTCTGTTTTTTTTCTACCAAGAAAAGTGCACTTGTTATTAGTGAGAATATACTTATTTGAAGGTATTTTTGGGGTTCGTTGAGGTTAGCTAATTTTACTTGTTTTGGAAAGTCTTGACAAGACGAATTTTCTTGTTCTATTGGCAGATCATTTTGCTTAGTTCAAGTAAAATACCCCTCATTTTTGTATTTTTTTTCTTCTTGTTTTTGAACACTGACTTTTTGCAGTATACATACAGCAATGTTAATATTTGCTTACATGTCCCTTGGCAAGTTGACCTGCAATAAGGCGCTTTTGGTAGCCATCCACAAGCTTCTGCTTGACCACTTGACCACTAAATTGCTGCAGTTCAGCTAAATGTGTTGCTTTTCTGACATGGACTTGTTTCTTCAGCATTGTCCATACCTTTAAGTCAGGACTCTGGGAAGGCCATTCTAAAATCTTCATTCTAGCCTGATTTAGCCCTTCTTTTACCACTTTTGACGTGTCTGACTGTCTGCCCCACAGGATGAATTTGAGGACCAGTCATAGACAATTTAGAGTGAAAAGCAAATGTTATTTTCACTGGCATACAAAACATTTTAACTTGGATTGTTTCCCTGGCTTGGAGACTCTCCCGAAGGACAACTCCTGTCTCTCATGGACACACACCTGTCATACTTGCCAACCTTGAGACCTCCAATATCGGGAGGTGGCGGTGTGTGGGGGCGTGGCTAAGGGCGTGGTTAAGAGGAGAGTATATTTACAGCTAGAATTCACCAAATCAAGTATTTCATATATATATATATATATATATATATATATATATATATATATATATATATATATATATATATATATATATATATATATATATATATATATATATATGTATGAAATACTTGACTTTCAGTGAATTCTAGCTATATATATATATTTTTTAATTTTATTTATTTTATTATGCATATAAATAAGACATACTTGAATTTCAGTGTTCTGCAGGCTATCCAGTAGGTGGCAGTATTGTCCTGTTTAAGAGTGTCACAACATTTCTGTTTACGGCAGACGAACTGCTTTACGGTAGACTAAACGTGACGTGTGTTGCTGTGTGTCGTCACCGCGCTGGGAGGACGTTAACGAAACTGCCTAACAATAAACCCACATAAGAAACCAAGAACTCTCTCTCCTTGTTGTGCACTCTACTCTCTAAAAGCCGTAGATGTCATGACGTCGTTGGGCAGGCAAGCTGCTGGGAAAGCGGACGTGAGAACAGGCTGTCCCCACTCAGGTCCGCATTGAGCCGGAGGGGGCGTGGCCTCCAGCTCCGGCTGAATACCGGGAGTTTGTCGGGAGAAAATCTCTGCCGGGAGGTTGTCGGGAGAGGGCGCTGAATAACGGGATTCTCCCGCTAAAAACGCGAGGGTTGGCAAGTATGACACCTGTTGTTGTTGACTTTGGACTTATCGGCTGCAACAACATCAAGGCCGCGGAACAGAGACACACCGCAGGCTTACACGCACACACATGCATCCACAAAAAAATATACGCCACACACACATGGATGCACAAAAAAATATACGCCACGCACACATACCCCAACCCCCCCATCCAACGCCCTCGACGCAAATCCCATAGGGTTGATGGACGGATGGGCAGCGCCTGAGAGCTGCGGCCTGCCACCATGGCCCCCCCACCCCCTCCCCTCTGTTGCAAGTCTCGAGATGTACGTTGTAATATGTATATGTGCTTTGCTATGGAGGTCTTTTCCCACTCGTATTTTTTTACTCATCCTTCCCCAGCATTTACCTTTTCCCCATCTTTTACGGGGCGCCTTGTGGCGACCCATCAGCATTGTGTAACCCTGTACACCAGGGGTCACCAACCTTTTTGAAACCAAGAGCTACTTCTTGGGTAGTGATTAATGCAAAGGGCTACCAGTTTGATACACACTTAAATAAATTGCCAGAAATAGCAAATTTGCTCAATTTACCTTTAACTCTATGTTATTATTAATAATTAATGATATTTATCATTGTGGAAACACTGATCATCTTAAATGATTTCTCACAATAAATATATATAGAAACAGATAAATATCAATATGCAACACTTTATTTTTATATTTTCTCTAAGTGCACATTTTTCAAATTGAACATTTTCAAATGATCACTTCTAAGACAGTCTTGTGAAATCACAATATCCCATTTTAACTAGCGACCCACTAACATTTTTTAACAAATCATGAATTACTTTGCACCATGTTTGTACAAATAATAACTCATGTAAAATAAAATAAAAATTAAAAAAAAATAATTTATGGAACATCATTAGTAATTTTTCCTGATTAAGATTAATTTTAGAATTTTGATGACATGTTTTAAATAGGTTAAAATCCAATCTGCACTTTGTTACAATATATAACAAATTGGACCAAGCTATATTTCTAACAAAGACAAATCATTGTTTCTTCTAGATTTTCCAGAACAACATTTTTAAAAGACATTTAAAAGACTTTGAAATGAGATTTTAATTTGATTCTACAGATTTTCTAGATTTGCCAGAATATTTTTTTGGAATATTAATCATAATAAGTTTGAAGAAATATTTCACAAATATTCTTCGTCGAAAAAACAGAAGCTAAAATGAAGAATTAAATTACAATTTATTTATTATTCTTTAAAAAATAAATTTACTTGAACATTGATTTAAATTGTCAGGAAAGAAGAGGAAGGAATTTAAAAGGTAAAAAGGTATATGTGTTTAAAAATCCTAAAATCATTTTTAATGTTGTATTTTTTCTCTAAAACTGTCTTTCTGAAAGTTATAAGAAGCAAAGTAAAAAAATTAATGGATTTATTTAAACAAGTGAAGACCAAGTCTTTAAAATATTTTCTTGGATTTTCAAATTCTATTTGAGTTTTGTCTCTCTTAGAATTAAAAATGTCGAGCAAAGCGAGACCAGCTTGCTAGTAAATAAATACAATTTAAAAAATAGAGGCAGCTCACTGGTAAGTGCTGCTATTTGAGCTATTTTTAGAACAGGCCAGCGGGCTACTCATCTGGTCCTTACGGGCTACCTGGTGCCCGCGGGCACCGCGTTGGTGACCCCTGCTGTACACGGTTTGTTTGTCTCATCTTGAACAGGTTTGTGCTGAAAACAAAGTTTCGTTGTACTTGTGCAATGACAATAAAGACCTCTCCTATCCTGATCACATAAGCCGACTGGCCGAACTAATGCCGAACTATAGACATTACCCGGGGTTAAGTGGGGTTTGGCTGGTTGCCAAACCCCTGGTTGCTCGTGCATCAGCTGACGAGACAGCTGTTTGCCGCTACAATGAGTGACAACTACAGTGCCAACGTGAAGAAGCATGTTACCTGTAGCGATGCACAAAGATGCCTTTAAAGATGGAGTTCATCATGTTCTCAATCTCATCCTGGTTTTCTTGAAGCTGTGCGGACACAAAGGTGAACAATCTGCGCAGGCTGTGAAAAGATCAACACCCGCGATGGCGTACCTCCTTCCTCTTCTGCAGCAGCAGCTCCAGCTTCTCGTTGGCACGCTTGCCGGCCATCTTGTTCCTCTCCGCCTCGTACTGCCGCTGCGTGTTGTCCTGGTGGATGCTCAGGTTGAGGGCCACGTTCACCAGCGCCGTCATGAGCTTCATCGCTAACACGGGAAAAAGGGGACACGGTCAAAGCGGTCTATGGCCAGCACTCAAGTCAAGTGGCCCCTAAAGGCAGGTTTTATAACACTACCTTACTAAAATGTCCCCTTTAAACTCGTTTTATAACTACCTTTAACTGTGGAGGACATTTTTGTGGCCCCATTAAACATGTTTTAAAACTACCTTTAACTGTGGAGGACATTTTTGTGGCCCCATTAAACATGTTTTAAAACACTACTTTTGTCTGTGGGGGACATTTTTGTGGCCCCATTAAACATGTTTTATAACACTACTTTTGTCTGTGGGGGACATTTTTGTGGCCCCTTTAAACACATTTTATAACACTACTTTTGTCTGTGGGAGACATTTTTGTGGCCCCATTAAACATGTTTTAAAACACTACTTTTGTCTGTGGGGGACATTTTTGTGGCCCCTTTAAACACGTTTTAAAACACTACTTTTGTCTGTGGGGGACATTTTTGTGGCCCCTTTAAACACGTTTTATAACACTACTTTTGTCTGTGGGGGACATTTTTGTGGCCATTATAGACAAGTTTTCTAACACTACTTTTGTCTGTGGGGGACATTTTTGTGGCCACTATAGACAAGTTTTCTAACACTACTTTTGTCTGTGGGGGACATTTTTGTGGCCACTATAGACAAGTTTTCTAACACTACTTTTGTCTGTGGGGGACATTTTTGTGGCCACTATAGACAAGTTTTCTAACACTACTTTTGTCTGTGGGGGACATTTTTGTGGCCATTATAGACAAGTTTTCTAACACTACTTTTGTCTGTGGGGGACATTTTTGTGGCCACTATAGACAAGTTTTCTAACACTACTTTTGTCTGTGGGGGACATTTTTGTGGCCCCTTTAAACACGTTTTATAACACTACTTTTGTCTGTGGGGGACATTTTTGTGGCCATTATAGACAAGTTTTCTAACACTACTTTTGTCTGTGGGGGACATTTTTGTGGCCACTATAGACAAGTTTTCTAACACTACTTTTGTCTGTGGGGGACATTTTTGTGGCCACTATAGACAAGTTTTCTAACACTACTTTTGTCTGTGGGGGACATTTTTGTGGCCACTATAGACAAGTTTTCTAACACTACTTTTGTCTGTGGGGGACATTTTTGTGGCCATTATAGACAAGTTTTCTAACACTACTTTTGTCTGTGGGGGACATTTTTGTGGCCACTATAGACAAGTTTTCTAACACTACTTTTGTCTGTGGGGGACATTTTTGTGGCCATTATAGACAAGTTTTCTAACACTACTTTTGTCTGTGGGGGACATTTTTGTGCCCACTATAGACAAGTTTTCTAACACTACTTTTGTCTGTGGGGGACATTTTTGTGGCCATTATAGACAAGTTTTCTAACACTACTTTTGTCTGTGGGGGACATTTTTGTGGCCATTATAGACAAGTTTTCTAACACTACTTTTGTCTGTGGGGGACATTTTTGTGGCCACTATAGACAAGTTTTCTAACACTACTTTTGTCTGTGGGGGACATTTTTGTGGCCATTATAGACAAGTTTTCTAACACTACTTTTGTCTGTGGGGGACATTTTTGTGGCCCCTTTAAACACGTTTTAAAACACTACTTTTGTCTGTGGGGGACATTTTTGTGGCCCCTTTAAACACGTTTTAAAACACTACTTTTGTCTGTGGGGGACATTTTTGTGGCCATTATAGACAAGTTTTCTAACACTACTTTTGTCCGTGGGGGACATTTTTGTGGCCCCTTTAAACACGTTTTAAAACACTACTTTTGTCTGTGGGGGACATTTTTGTGGCCACTATAGACAAGTTTTCTAACACTACTTTTGTCTGTGGGGGACATTTTTGTGGCCCCTTTAAACATGTTTTATAACATTACTTTTGTCTGTGGAGGACATTTTTGTGGCCCCTTTAAACATGTTTTCTAACACTACTTTTGTCTGTGGGGGACATTTTTGTGGCCATTATAGACAAGTTTTATAACACTACTTTTGTCTGTGGGGGACATTTTTGTGGCCCCTTTAAACATGTTTTATAACACTACTTTTGTCTGTGGGGGACATTTTTGTGGCCCCTTTAAACACGTTTTAAAACACTACTTTTGTCTGTGGGGGACATTTTTGTGGCCCCTTTAAACACGTTTTAAAACACTACTTTTGTCTGTGGGGGACATTTTTGTGGCCATTATAGACAAGTTTTCTAACACTACTTTTGTCCGTGGGGGACATTTTTGTGGCCCCTTTAAACACGTTTTAAAACACTACTTTTGTCTGTGGGGGACATTTTTGTGGCCACTATAGACAAGTTTTCTAACACTACTTTTGTCTGTGGGGGACATTTTTGTGGCCCCTTTAAACATGTTTTATAACACTACTTTTGTCTGTGGAGGACATTTTTGTGGCCCCTTTAAACATGTTTTCTAACACTACTTTTGTCTGTGGGGGACATTTTTGTGGCCATTATAGACAAGTTTTCTAACACTACTTTTGTCTGTGGGGGACATTTTTGTGGCCCCTTTAAACATGTTTTATAACACTACTTTTGTCTGTGGGGGACATTTTTGTGGCCATTATAGACAAGTTTTATAACACTACTTTTGTCTGTGGGGGACATTTTTGTGGCCCCTCTATACACGTTTTATAACACTACTTTTGTTTGTGGGGGACATTTTTGTGGCCCCTTTAAACACGTTTTAAAAACACTACTTTTGTCTGTGGGGGACATTTTTGTGGCCCCTTTATACACGTTTTAAAAACACTACTTTTGTCTGTGGGGGACATTTTTGTGGCCATTATAGATAAGCTATATTAAGAATAGTATATTGGTGGCTGCAATAGGCAAGCTTTGTACAAACTACAAAAGCAGTGAAGTTGTCACGTTGTGTAAAAGGTAAATAAAAAGAGAATACAACAAATCCTTTTCAATTTATATTCAATTAAATAGACTGCATTTTTGAATTTTTGCAAATAATCATGAACTTAGAATTTAATGGCAGCAACACATTGCAAAAAAGTTGTCAGAGGGGCATTTTTACCACTGTGTTACATGGCCTTTCCTTTGAACAACACTCAGTAAAGGTTTGGGAAGTGAGGAGACACATTTTTGAAGTGGAATTCTTTCCCATTCTTGCTTGATGTACAGCTTAAGTTGTTCAACAGTCTCCCTTCTCATATTTTAGCCTTCACACATTTGCAATGTCTGGACTACAGGCAGGCCAGTCTAGTACCCGCACTCTTTTACGATGAAGCCACACTGTTGTAACACCTGGCTTGGCATTGTCTTGCTGAAATAAGCAGGGGCGTCCATGATAACAACATATGTTGCTCCAAAAGCTGTATGTACCTTTCAGCATTAATGGTGCCTTCACAGATGTGTAAGTTACCCATGTCTTGGGCACTAATACACCCCCATACCATCACACATGCTGCCTTTTACACTTTCACCCTAGAACAATCCGGATGGTTATTTTCCCTCTTTGGTCTGGAGGACACCACGTACACAGTTTCCAAAAACAATTTGAAATGTGGACTCGTCAGACCACAGAACACTTTTCCACTTTGCATCAGTCCATCTTAGATGAGCTCGGGCCCAGCGAAGCTGGCGGCGTTTCTGGGTGTTGTTGATAAATGGCTTTGGCTTTGCATAGTATAGTTTTAACTTGCACTTACAGATGTAGCGACCAACTGTAGTTACTGACAGTGGGTTTCTGAAGTGTTCCTGAGCCCGTGTGGTGATATCCTTTACACACTGATGTGGCTTTTTGATGCAGTGCCGCCTGAGGGATCCAAGGTGTGTAATATCATGGCTTACGTGCAGTGATTTCTCCACATTCTCTGAACCTTTTGATGATATTACGGAGCGTAGATGGTGAACTCCCTAAATTCCTTGTTGAGAAATGTTGTTCTTCAACAATTTGCTCAGGCATTTGTTGACAAAGTGGTGACCCTCGCCCCCGTCCTTGTTGGTGAACGACTGAGCATTTCATGGAAGCTGCTTTTATACCCAATCATGGCACCCACCCGTTCCCAATTAGCCCGTTCACCTGTGGGATGTTCCGAATAAGTCTTTTGATGAGCATTCCTCAACTTTCTCACTCTTTTTTGCCACTTGTGCCAGCTTTTTTTAAACATGTTGCAGGCATCAAATTCCAAATGAGCTAATATTTGCAAAAAATAACGTTTTTTTTAGTTCGAACATGAAATATCTTGTCTTTGCAGTCTATTCAATTGAATATAAGTTGAAAAGGATTTGTTGTATTCTCTTTTTATTTGCCATTTACACAACGTGACAACTTCACTGCTTTTGTAAGAATAGTATTGTTCAGGCTTGAGTGTACTTCAAAGTAAGTTGAAAGAGGCGTGTCCTCACCAGCTAGCGTGGAGGTGTGTCTGAAGGCTCGGACCTGGGAGTCGGACAGTCCGGTGAGGAGGGAGATGACGGTGTCCATCATGTACTCGTCGTAGATGATGCTGTACTGGCACTGGCGGATGAGCACGCAGATGAACTCGCAGAAGTTGTAGCGGAACTTTTTCCACAGGGGCCCCGGCATGGTGAGAGGGTAATCACCACTGTCCTGGTGGCACAAAGGTGGCGTTATTACCACAAAGTACACTCCCTCGCACTGTGGACCGGGCAGCTACCTCGTCAAACTCCTCCGTCATCTTGCGGATGATCTCGGCATTCTGCATGTTCCGGAACATCTCGATCCTGACCGTGCCTGGCGCAGGTAACAAAGTGTGGCGTTTAAGGACTCGCGCGTGCGGCGGACATTCGACCGCGGCGGTCTTTTACCCTTGCAGCCGGCACACTGGATGAAGAAGTTGATGAGGTCCAACAGGGCCAGGTCTCGGTCCTGTTTGTATGACTCGATCCACTCGTCCACCACAGACTGCACATGGAAGCACAACACCCGTCAGATACAAACGTGACAAGCCGTGGCGTAGCTCCAACTAGACCGCGTATTTTTAATTAGACCGCATACTTTCAATTAGTCAGCATATTTTCAATTAGCACGCACAGCTTCAATTAGTCAGTATATTTTCAATTAGACAGCATATTTTCAATTAGAGCACACAGCTTTAATTAGTCAGCATATTTTCAATTAGTCCGTATATTTTCAATTAGAGCACACAGCTTTAATTAGACAGCATATTTTCAATTAGTCAGCATATTTTCAATTAGCACGCACAGCTTCAATTAGACAGTATATTTTCAATTAGAGCGCACAGCCTATTTTCAATTAGAAAGCATATCTTCAATGAGACCGCAAAGCTTTAATTAGTCAGTATATTTTCAATTAGAGCACACAGCTTCAATTAGACAGCCTATTTTCAATTAGACAGCATATTTCCAATTAGACAGCATATTTTCAATTAGACAGCACATTTTCAATTAGACAGCATATTTTCAATTAGACAGCATATTTTCCATTGGAGCGCACCTGCATGGCGCTCTTGCCCAGTTTGACGACTTCAAAGAGGGTGATGGGGTCCATGCCCTCGCCATTGTACTGGGCTATGCCGTTGGCCTTGCCTCGCCCCCGGCCCCCGCCCATACCCTTCTCTGCGGGCGTCTTCCTGGGCTTCTTATTGGCCGCCTGCAAGGAGGCAGAGTGACGTGACACGTGAATGGCGTTGCGCGTGTGCGTGTGTGCGTGCAGACACTTTTAACAAAAGTGGATTCTCACCCCGGCTTGTTTGCCGGGCCTCCCTCTCTTCTTCTTGCCTTTCACCTCAGGGTCCTCCATGTCCCCCATGCTCAGGCTGAGACTCACCGCCTCTGTTGCCCCCGACTCATTGGACGAGTCCCTGGAAGCACAATGGTGGTCTTAGTACAAATACATTCATCACCTGCACTCCACTTGAGCAACACCATGCTAACATTTAGAACTTATCATTGAATGATGCCCTCATAGTAATATGTGTGTCCTTGAAGGGTGGGTGTGAGAAGAACTGAAGGGAACATCTGACCCATGTATATGTCCATCGACAAGACAGCTTTGTCAAACACTAGGCTTTGCTACACATCTTCAAATAAAGGCGAGAGCTCTGCCAATAAATCGCAGGTGAGATCGAGGCTATAAGGTGGATCATTTAGTTTTTAACCTAGCATGTTATTGTTAAAATGTGAGTGTAATGATAGCACTTTTTGCTCACATTTGTGGCTTTAATGCTATGTTGTTGTTGGTGTGTGTCAGGTGTGCCCGTTAGGTGGAGGGTGTGTCAGTCCATCACCAGCCAGGCATTAATGCTATGTTGTTGTTGGTGTATGTCAGGTGTGCCCGTTAGGTGGAGGGTGTGTCAGTCCATCACCAGCCAGGCATTAATGCTATGTTGTTGTTGGTGTATGTCAGGTGTGCCCGTTAGGTGGAGGGTGTGTCAGTCCATCACCAGCCAGGCATTAATGCTATGTTGTTGTTGGTGTATGTCAGGTGTGCCCGTTAGGTGGAGGGTGTGTCAGTCCATCACCAGCCAGGCATTCAAAAAAATAGACCTCAAAATTAGCGATCATTAATCTTCACCAAGACGTCACTTGATTGACATTCACGGCACCCGAGGTGTCTTGTGAGATGACGCTGGGCTGCTGCCAGATCGTTATTAGGAAAAAACGACCGACAGGAAGGCCAGAAACACTTTTTTTATTTCAACAGACTCTCGCGCCGTACCTGCCGTCAAAACTCCAAAGACAGACCGCACGGTTCCGGTCTTCACAATAAAAGCGCTGCTTCATCCTGCCTGCGCTAACTTTACCATTGGAGCACACAGCTTCAATTAGACAGCATGTATTCGATTAGACAGTATATTTTCAATTAGTCAGCATGTATTCAATGAGACCGCAAAGCTTCAATTAGTCAACATATTTTCAGTTAGAGCACACAGCTTCAATTAGACAGCATATTTTCCATTAGAGCGCACAGCTTTAATTAGTCAGCATATTTTCCATTAGACAGCATATTTTCAATTAGAGCACACAGCTTTAATTAGTCAGTATATTTTCAATTAGACAGCATATTTTCAATTAGAGCGCACAGCTTTAATTAGTCAGTATATTTTCAATTAGACAGCATATTTTCAATTAGAGCGCACAGCTTTAATTAGTCAGTATATTTTCAATTAGAGCGCACAGCTTTAATTAGTCAGTATATTTTCAATTAGACAGCATATTTTCAATTAGAGCACACAAATTCAATTATACAGTATATTTTCAATTAGAGCACACAGCTTCAATTAGTCAGTATATTTTCAATTAGAGCGCACAGCTTCAATTAGACAGCATATTTTCAATTAGAGCGCACAGCTTCAATTAAACAGCATATTTTCAATTAGAGCGCACAAATTCAATTATACAGCATATTTTCAATTAGAGCACACAGCTTCAAATAGACATTAAAAAAATAGACCTAAAAAATTAGCGATCATCAATCTTCACCAAGACGTCACTTGATTGACATTCACGGCACCCGAGGTGTCTTGTGAGATGACGCTGGGCTGCTGCCAGATCATTATTAGGAAAAAACGACCGACAGGAAGGCCAGAAACACTTTTTACTTTTTACTCACCTACTCAGTGGCCTAGTGGTCAGAGTGTTTTACTTTATTTTTTATTCAAGAAAATGTTTTTAATTTATTTAATTTTTTTATTTTTTTATTAAAAAGGACCTTATCTTCACCATACCTGGTTGTCCAAATTAGGCATAATAATGTGTTAATTACACGACACTTTATATCGGTATCGGTTGGTATCGGTTGATATCAGTATCGGTAATTAAGAGTTGGACAATATCGGATATCGGCAAAAAAGCCATTATCGGACATCCCTACTCTCTTTCATAAATAAATCAACATAAATGATATACCGTATTTTTCGGAGTATAAGTCGCTCCGGAGTATAAGTCGCACCGGCCGAAAATGCATAATAAAGAAGGGAAAAAACATATATAAGTCGCACTGGAGTATAAGTCGCATTTTTGGGGGAAATGTATTTGATAAAAGCCAACAGCAAGAATAGACATTTGAAAGGCAATTTAAAATGTCTAAACCAGGGGTCAGCAACCTTTTTGAAAGCAAGAGCTACTTCTTGGGTAGTGATTAATGCGAAGGGCTACCAGTTTGATACACACTTCAATAAATTGCCAGAAATAGCCAATTTGCTCAATTTACCTTTAACTCTATGTTATGATTAATAATTAATGATATTTACACTTAATTGAATGGTTTAAAAGAGGAGAAAAAACAAAAAAAATGACAATTAAATTTTTAAACATAGTTTATCCTCAATTTCGACTCTTTAAAATTCAACCGAAAAAAAGAAGACAAAAACTAGCTAATTCGAATCTTTTTCAAATTTTTTTAAAATTAATTTATGGAACATCATTAGTAATTTTTCCTGATTAAGATTAATTTTAGAATTTTGATGACATGTTTTAAATAGGTTAAAATCCAATCTACACTTTGTTAGAATATATAACAAATTGGACTAAGCTATATTTCTAACAAAGACAAATCATTATTTCTTCTAGATTTTCCAGAACAAAAATTTAAAAAAAAATTCAAAAGACTTTGAAATAAGATTCAAATTTGATTCTACAGATTTTCTAGAATAATTTTTTTGAATTTTAATCATAATAAGTTTGAAGAAATATTTCACAAATATTCTTCGTCGAAAAAACAGAAGCTAAAATGAAGAATTAAATTAAAATGTATTTATTATTCTTTAATATAAAAAAAATAAATTTACTTGAACATTGATTTAAATTGTCAGGAAAGAAGAGGAAGGAATTTAAAAGGTAAAAAGGTATATGTGTTTAAAAAACCTAAAATCATTTTTAAGGTTGTATTTTTTCTCAAAAATTGTCTTTCTGAAAGTTATAAGAAGCAAAGTAAAAAAAATTATGAATTTATTTAAACAAGTGAAGACCAAGTCTTTCAAATATTTTCTTGGATTTTCAAATTCTATTTGAGTTTTGTCTCTCTTAGAATTAAAAATGTCGGGCAAAGCGAGACCAGCTTTCTAGTAAATAAATACAATTTTAAAAATAAGAGGCAGCTCACTGGTAAGTGCTGCTATTTGAGCTATTTTTAGAACAGGCCAGCGGGCTACTCATCTGGTCCTTACGGGCTACCTGGTGCCCGCGGGCACCACGTTGGTGACCCCTGGTCTAAAGAATAGTGAACAACAGGCTGAATAAGTGTACGTTATATGAGGCATAAATAACCAACTGAGAACGTGCCTGGTATGTTAACGTAACATATCAGTGTTTCCCACACATTCATTTATTTGTGGCGGCCCGCCACGAAAGAATTACGTCCGCCACAAATAGATTTTTTTTTTTTTTTTAATTTAAATTTTTTTTTTTTTTTTTTGTCCTGTCCAGCTTCTCAGGCAAATGATATAGTTGATGTAGATGTCCATATAGGCTGTTCACATTTACTTTACAAAAGAGAAGTGTAGGATACTTCTCTTGTTGCCTTATTTGTATTTGACCACTACTGTTTTTTGTTTATTTGTTACTGACTGTGGCAGGACACCTCTGCCTCTGTTTCACTTTATGTTGCTGGTAAATAATATGCTTGTAGTAGTAGGCTAAAGTTAAATTATTTAGTATGCACTAATTAAAGGGGCAGAGCTTTAAGAGACATTTTAGCTTTTATATTTTTATAAGATATATTTTTTGTAAGAACCACAATTAATAAATATATTTCAGTGAATAACTTATTGTTCAAATCTGTATATAAATATGTACATAAAGTGTTGTAATTATATTGTAAAATGGATGGATGGATGGACGTTTAAAACAAAACTGTTATTATTAATTAGTAAGTATACATTTTTTGAGCCTTTTTAGAGAAAATCATATTATTGTAGTAAATTATGCAAATTACTCGATGATGTCATGGTGACCACGCCCATAGCCACGCCCCCACCGCCACAGGTATCTTGGCAGTTTATGGGAAACACTGCATATTATGGTAAGAGTCATTCAAATAACTATAACATATAGAACATGCTATACGTTTACTGTCACTCCTAATCGCTAAATCCCATGAAATCTTATACGTCTAGTCTCTTACGTGAATGACATCAATATTATTATTTGATATTTTACGCTAATGTGTTCATCATTTCACACATAAGTCGCTCCGGAGTATAAGTCGCACCCAAACTATGAAAAAACCTGCGACTTATAGTCTGAAAAATACGGTATATGAATGACGTAGATCCCCTCCACTTGGTACATTGAAAAGTAGGTCGCCTGCAGGAAAAGTGTATGTTATGTGTTGTATTTATTACGCTGTACAAGTGCTGAATTACAGTGTATTCATAAGTGCAAAACATCTGCTGGAAACAAACACAGCTAATGAGCATTAGAGATACAGAAACAGCCAGTAGGGCTAATGACAAGCACTTTTGGATCTTGGCCACCATTGTGAGACGTGAACATAATGTTAGTCACTCACTGGAGAACAGGAAGCTCTGAGGTGATCATCCTGGCGGCGAGGCAACGACGTGTCCAAATGTGCACCTTCTAGGTTTCAGGTGTGAGGCGTGGATGTGGGGGGGGAGGGAGATCTGGAGGGGCAGGAAGGCTCCACGACTGACGGCACTCTGGCTCTTAACTTTCTTCTGTCCCTGGAGGAAAGGCAGATGAGAGACAACATCAGTGAACTGTACACGGCGATCATGCATGATGAGTCTTAAACACACTGGACAGTTCAATATTTCACAGAAAAAAGGGAACGCAATAATATGGACGTGTATTGTACCAGCTCAACCCGAGTGGAGGGAGTTTGGCTGGGAAAGTTAAATCAGATGTTATATTCCACCGTCTCAGAAGTCTCATTATGATAACAACTCCGCCGTCTTTGCTCCACAGTAAGTCTTTGCTGTCGTCCAGCATTCTGTTTTTGTTTACTTTGCAGCCAGTTCAGTTTTAGTTTCGTTCTGCATAGCCTTCCCTAAGCTTCAATGCCTTCTCTTAGTGCAGGGGTCGGCAACCCGCGGCTCCAGAGCCGCATGCGGCTCTTTGACCACTCTGATGCGGCTCAGCTGCATACTTACCCCCCCCCCCGATTTTCCCAGGAGACTTATGGATCTCAGTGCCTCTCCTAGATAACTCCCAGGGAAAATATAATCCTATTTTCACTCTAATTACTAAATTAAGGGAGTGCCCTGATTGCACTGTAGTAATTGTTCTCTATAGCATTTACAAACAGCGTGCCAGCCCGGCCACATGTTGAATGTAGCTTTTACTTGCACACGTAGGAGACAGCAAAGCATACTTAGTCATCAGCCACACAGCTTACACTGACGGTAGCCGTATCAAACAACTTTAACACTGTTACGTTACAAATATGCGCCATACTGTGAACCCACACCAAAAAAGAATGAAAAACACATTTCTGGAGAACATCCCACCGTAACACAACATAAACACAACACAACCAATACCCAG
>NC_084733.1:92611892-92627380 GCF_033978785.1 Entelurus aequoreus
ATATATATACACACATACATACATATATATACACATATATACACCCATATATATATATATATACACACACACATACGCACGGCCCGCCAAGCTTCAAGCACACCTGTGAAGCGAAACCCATTTCAGGTGACTACCTCTTGAAGCTCATGGAGAGAATGCCGAGAGTGTGCAAAGCAGTAATCGGAGCAAAGGGTGGCTATTTTGAAGAAACTAGAATATAAAACATGTTTTCAGTTATTTCACCTTTTTTTTTTGTTAAGTGCATAACTCCACATGTGTTCATTCCTAGTTTTGATGTGACAATCTACAATGTAAATAGTCATGACAATAAAGAAAACACATTGAATGAGAAGGTGTGTACATGCTGCTTCTAACAAAGTAGTAAACCGGGAAAGGAGAACACCAAATGGCACTGAAGAAAAAGCTTGCAGATATTGCAACCTAGTATTGCTGCTGTAGTTTCTGCCTCCACCACTAATGATCAGACTGAATATTGCTGAAAACCATTTGGAAGGTGAGCGCTCCCTGGGCATGTGTGTAAAGGTGGTAAACATCCTCTTCCCAGGACCACTAAAACCCCCACCTGTGGTTCCTGGGGACTCACTACATTGAACACTTGACAACATCACTGCTCATGTGTAGAAGTAGCATTATCATCTGTAATATAAGTGCATGTCATGTCATGTCAGTCATGGTGTGGGTGTTACTGTGTACATTATTTCAGTGGTAATAATACAATTGTGTTACAATTGCTCTTCATTTTTTTCTGTGATACTAAATGCCTTCATTTTCATTTGCTAATAAATGTTTTCATTTAGGAGCACGGGTCCTCCTGGTGAAAAAACTAAGCATACAGCCCTGATAAATACAACATACAAGCATTTCAGATCAATGAAGTGGGTTCAAGATACATACATATATGATGGCAGTCACACATAAGAGATACGTGTAGACTGCAATATGATGGCAGTCACACATAAGAGATACGTGTAGACTGCAATATGATGGCAGTCACACATAAGATATACATGTAGACTGCAATATGATGGCAGTCACACATAAGAGATACGTGTAGACTGCAATATGATGGCAGTCACACATAAGAGATACATGTAGACTGCAATATGATGGCAGTCACACATAAGAGATACATGTAGACTGCAATGTGATGGCAGTCACACATAAGAGATACGTGTAGACTGCAATATGATGGCAGTCACACATAAGAGATATGTGTAGACTGCAATATGATGGCAGTCACACATAAGAGATATGTGTAGACTGCAATATGATGGCAGTCACACATAAGAGATACGTGTAGACTGCAATATGATGGCAGTCACACATAAGAGATACGTGTAGACTGCAATGTGATGGCAGTCACACATAAGAGATACGTGTAGACTGCAATATGATGGCAGTCACACATAAGAGATACGTGTAGACTGCAATATGATGGCAGTCACACATAAGAGATACGTGTAGACCGCAATATGATGGCAGTCACACATAAGAGATACGTGTAGACTGCAATATGATGGCAGTCACACATAAGAGATACGTGTAGACTGCAATATGATGGCAGTCACACATAAGAGATACGTGTAGACTGCAATATGATGGCAGTCACACATAAGAGATACGTGTAGACTGCAATATGATGGCAGTCACACATAAGATATACATGTAGACTGCAATATGATGGCAGTCACACATAAGAGATACGTGTAGACTGCAATATGATGGCAGTCACACATAAGAGATACATGTAGACTGCAATATGATGGCAGTCACACATAAGAGATACATGTAGACTGCAATGTGATGGCAGTCACACATAAGAGATACGTGTAGACTGCAATATGATGGCAGTCACACATAAGAGATATGTGTAGACTGCAATATGATGGCAGTCACACATAAGAGATATGTGTAGACTGCAATATGATGGCAGTCACACATAAGAGATACGTGTAGACTGCAATATGATGGCAGTCACACATAAGAGATACGTGTAGACTGCAATGTGATGGCAGTCACACATAAGAGATACGTGTAGACTGCAATATGATGGCAGTCACACATAAGAGATACGTGTAGACTGCAATATGATGGCAGTCACACATAAGAGATACGTGTAGACCGCAATATGATGGCAGTCACACATAAGAGATACGTGTAGACTGCAATATGATGGCAGTCACACATAAGAGATACGTGTAGACTGCAATGTGATGGCAGTCACACATAAGAGATACGTGTAGACCGCAATGTGATGGCAGTCACACATAAGAGATACGTGTAGACCGCAATGTGATGGCAGTCACACATAAGAGATACGTGTAGACCGCAATGTGATGGCAGTCACACATAAGGGATACGTGTAGACCGCAATGTGATGGCAGTCACACATAAGAGATACGTGTAGACCGCAATGTGATGGCAGTCACACATAAGAGATACGTGTAGACTGCAATATGATGGCAGTCACACATAAGAGATACGTGTAGACTGCAATATGATGGCAGTCACACATAAGAGATACGTGTAGACCGCAATATGATGGCAGTCACACATAAGAGATACGTGTAGACCGCAATGTGATGGCAGTCACACATAAGAGATACGTGTAGACCGCAATGTGATGGCAGTCACACATAAGAGATACGTGTAGACCGCAATGTGATGGCAGTCACACATAAGAGATACGTGTAGACTGCAATATGATGGCAGTCACACATAAGAGATACGTGTAGACTGCAATGTGATGGCAGTCACACATAAGAGATACGTGTAGACTGCAATATGATGGCAGTCACACATAAGAGATACGTGTAGACTGCAATGTGATGGCAGTCACACATAAGAGATACGTGTAGACTGCAATGTGATGGCAGTCACACATAAGAGATACGTGTAGACTGCAATATGATGGCAGTCACACATAAGAGATACGTGTAGACTGCAATATGATGGCAGTCACACATAAGAGATACGTGTAGACTGCAATGTGATGGCAGTCACACATAAGAGATACGTGTAGACTGCAATATGATGGCAGTCACACATAAGAGATATGTGTAGACTGCAATATGATGGCAGTCACACATAAGAGATATGTGTAGACTGCAATATGATGGCAGTCACACATAAGAGATACGTGTAGACTGCAATATGATGGCAGTCACACATAAGAGATACGTGTAGACTGCAATATGATGGCAGTCACACATAAGAGATACGTGTAGACTGCAATGTGATGGCAGTCACACATAAGAGATACGTGTAGACTGCAATATGATGGCAGTCACACATAAGAGATACGTGTAAACTGCAATATGATGGCAGTCACACATAAGAGATACGTGTAGACTGCAATATGATGGCAGTCACACATAAGAGATACGTGTAGACTGCAATGTGATGGCAGTCACACATAAGAGATACGTGTAGACTGCAATGTGATGGCAGTCACACATAAGAAATAAGTGTAGACTGCAATATGATGGCAGTCACACATAAGAAATAAGTGTAAACTGCAATATGATGGCAGTCACACATAACAAACAAGTGTAGACTGCAATATGATGGCAGTCACACATAAGAGATACGTGTAGACTGCAATATGATGGCAGTCACACATAAGAGATACGTGTAGACCGCAATATGATGGCAGTCACACATAAGAGATACGTGTAGACCGCAATGTGATGGCAGTCACACATAAGAGATACGTGTAGACCGCAATGTGATGGCAGTCACACATAAGGGATACGTGTAGACCGCAATGTGATGGCAGTCACACATAAGAGATACGTGTAGACCGCAATGTGATGGCAGTCACACATAAGAGATACGTGTAGACTGCAATATGATGGCAGTCACACATAAGAGATACGTGTAGACTGCAATATGATGGCAGTCACACATAAGAGATACGTGTAGACTGCAATATGATGGCAGTCACACATAAGAGATACGTGTAGACTGCAATATGATGGCAGTCACACATAAGAGATACGTGTAGACCGCAATATGATGGCAGTCACACATAAGAGATACGTGTAGACGGCAATGTGATGGCAGTCACACATAAGAGATACGTGTAGACAGCAGTATGATGGCAGTCACACATAAGAGATACGTGTAGACTGCAATATGATGGCAGTCACACATAAGAGATACGTGTAGACTGCAATATGATGGCAGTCACACATAAGAGATACGTGTAGACTGCAATGTGATGGCTGTCACACATAAGAGATACGTGTAGACTGCAATATGATGGCAGTCACGCATAAGAGATACGTGTAGACTGCAATATGATGGCAGTCACGCATAAGAGATACGTGTAGAGTGCAATATGATGGCAGTCACGCATAAGAGATACGTGTAGAGTGCAATATGATGGCAGTCACGCATAAGAGATACGTGTAGACAGCAGTATGATGGCAGTCACGCATAAGAGATACGTGTAGACAGCAGTATGATGGCAGTCACACATAAGAGATACGTGTAGACAGCAGTATGATGGCAGTCACACATAAGAGATACGTGTAGACAGCAGTATGATGGCAGTGACACATAAGAGATACGTGTAGACAGCAGTATGATGGCAGTCACACATAAGAGATACGTGTAGACTGCAATATGATGGCAGTCACACATAAGAGATACGTGTAGACTGCAATATGATGGCAGTCACACATAAGATATGTGTAGACTGCAATATGATGGCAGTCACACATAAGAGATACGTGTAGACCGCAATATGATGGCAGTCACACATAAGAGATACGTGTAGACCGCAATATGATGGCAGTCACACATAAGAGATACGTGTAGACCGCAATATGATGGCAGTCACACATAAGAGATACGTGTAGACCGCAATATGATGGCAGTCACACATAAGAGATACGTGTAGACCGCAATATGATGGCAGTCACACATAAGAGATACGTGTAGACCGCAATATGATGGCAGTCACACATAAGAGATACGTGTAGACCGCAATATGATGGCAGTCACACATAAGAGATACGTGTAGACCGCAATATGATGGCAGTCACACATAAGAGATACGTGTAGACTGCAATATGATGGCAGTCACACATAAGAGATACGTGTAGACTGCAATATGATGGCAGTCACACATAAGAGATACGTGTAGACTGCAATATGATGGCAGTCACACATAAGAGATACGTGTAGACTGCAATATGATGGCAGTCACACATAAGAGATACGTGTAGACCGCAATATGATGGCAGTCACACATAAGAGATACGTGTTGATTGCAATATGATGGCAGTCACACATAAGAGATACGTGTAGACCGCAATATGATGGCAGTCACACATAAGAGATACGTGTAGACCGCAATATGATGGCAGTCACACATAAGAGATACGTGTAGACTGCAATATGATGGCAGTCACACATAAGAGATACGTGTAGACTGCAATATGATGGCAGTCACACATAAGAGATACGTGTAGACTGCAATATGATGGCAGTCACACATAAGAGATACGTGTAGACTGCAATATGATGGCAGTCACACATAAGAGATACGTGTAGACTGCAATGTGATGGCAGTCACACATAAGAGATACGTGTAGACTGCAATATGATGGCAGTCACACATAAGAGATACGTGTAGACCGCAATATGATGGCAGTCACACATAAGAGATACGTGTAGACTGCAATATGATGGCAGTCACACATAAGAGATACGTGTAGACCGCAATATGATGGCAGTCACACATAAGAGATACGTGTAGACTGCAATGTGATGGCAGTCACACATAAGAGATACGTGTAGACTGCAATATGATGGCAGTCACACGGGCCAGATTGAAAAGCTTAACGAGCCGCAAAAAAATCAGATCTGGTGTGCAGTAGAGTTGTATGTTATACCAGTACTAGTATAGTATCGCGGTACCAATGAATCAAAAACGGTACTATACTCTATTTGAAAAGGCATGATGGCGCATCGTCGTCACGTGGTGACATTGCTGGTTTTAGGAGCAGAGGAGCATGTTGGGCAGCGCACACACACACAGTACTTACAAGCAGACACAGTGTGTAGACAGAAAAGGGAAAATGGACGCATTTTGGTGTAAAAAGTAAAGATAAAGGTGAAGTTATAACACTGAAACACCCTCAGGAAGAGCTGCTTTAAGAGCAGCTAACATCTATTAACAGTGTTTTAGCTACTTCTAAATCACTAATCCTCGTCTCCATGGCAACAAATAAAGTAAGTTCCAAGTAGCATTATCACTGGAGGACGAGGAATATCTAAACATGCTTCACTACACACCGTAGGAGGCTACAATAGCTCACCACCGTCACAATGTAAACAAATGCCATGGGTGGATCTACACCTGACATCCACTGTAATGATACAAAGTACAAGGGCGTATCTAGTCGATACTACTATGATTCCTTTTAAATTATTGTTATATTTATAAAGTCAGTAAATACGTCACTGGACACATGAGGACTTTGAATATGACCAATGTATGATCCTGTAACTACTTGGTATCGGATCGATACCTAAATGTGTTGTATCAGCCAAAACTAATGTAAAGTATCAAAGAAGAGAAGAATAAGTGATTATTACATTTGAACAGAAGTGTAGATAGAACATGTTCAAACAAGAAATAAGCAGATATTAACAGTAAATGAACAAGTGGATTAATAATCCATTTTTTACAGTTTGTCCCTCATAATGTGTACAAAATAATAGGTGTATAAATGACACAATATGTTACTGCAGACTAATTAGGAGTCTTTGTTTGTTTACTTACTACTAAAAGACAAGTTGTCTAGTATGTTGACTATTTTATTTAAGGACTAAATGACAATAATAAACATATGTTTCAAGTACACTAACATTTTTTGCTCAAATAAAACCAATAATGACATTTTTTTGTGGTCCCCTTTATTTAGAAAAGTATCGAAATACATTTTGGTACAGGTACCAAAGCATTGGTATCGAGACAACTCTAGTGTGCAGATAAACGGGGCCAAAAAGCGTCTTGAAGGTGGTGTGTAGAACTAAATCTATGTACATGTTGACCAAAGAACCACCATTACATGTCATGTAGACCACAAGGAAGTGTTTTTACATGTAGAGAAAGAATCTTTAAAACTCGTCTCAGAGGTTTAGTGCCCTCACTATGTTGAGAGATGATGTCAGTGCTGAAGTGTCAGACGAGTGCTAGCAGGATCTACAAACCCCGTTTCCATATGAGTTGGGAAATTGTGTTAGATGTAAATATAAACGGAATACAATGATTTGCAAATCCTTTTCAAGCCATATTCAGTTGAATATGCTACAAAGACAACATATTTCATGTTCAAACTCATACACTTTATTTTTTTTTGCAAATAATAATTAACTTAGAATTTCATGGCTGCAACACGTGCCAAAGTAGTTGGGAAAGGGCATGTTCACCACTGTGTTACATGGCCTTTCCTTTTAACAACACTCAGTAAAGGT
This sequence comes from Entelurus aequoreus, assembly GCF_033978785.1. NCBI lineage: Eukaryota > Metazoa > Chordata > Actinopteri > Syngnathiformes > Syngnathidae > Entelurus > Entelurus aequoreus. The sequence goes on from NC_084733.1 coordinate 92,619,405, forward strand.
TTGGGAAGTGAGGAGACACATTTTTGAAGTGGAATTCTTTCCCATTCTTGCTTGATGTACAGCTTAAGTTGTTCAACAGTCCGGGGGTCTCCCTTCTGCTATTTTAGGCTTCATAATGCGCCACACATTTGCAATGGGAGACAGGTCTAGACTGCAGGCAGGCCAGTCTAGTACCCACACTCTTTTACTATGAAGCCACGTTGATGTAACACGTGGCTTGGCATTGTCTTGCTGAAATAAGCAGGGGCGTCTATGATAACAACATATGTTGCTCCAAAAGCTGTATGTACCTTTCAGCATTAATGGCGCCTTCACAGATGTGTAAGTTACCCATGTCTTGGCCACTAATACACCCCCATACCATCACACATGCTAGCTTTTCAACATTGCGCCTAGAACAATCCGGATGGTTCTTTTCCTCTTTGGTCCGGAGGACACGACGTCCACAGTTTCCAAAAACAATTTGAAATGTGGACTCGTCAGACCACAGAACACTTTTCCACTTTGTATCAGTCCATCTTAGATGAGCTCAGGCCCAGCGAAGCCGACGGCGTTTCTGGGTGTTGTTGATAAACGGTTTTCGCCTTGCATAGGAGAGTTTTAACTTGCACTTACAGATGTAGCGACCAACTGCAGTTACTGACAGTGGGTTTCTGAAGTGTTCCTGAGCCCATGTGGTGATATCCTTTACACACTGATGTGGCTTGTTGATGCAGTACAGCCTGAGGGATGGAAGGTCACGGGCTTAGCTGCTTACGTGCAGTGATTTCTCCAGATTCTCTGAACCCTTTGATAATATTACGGAGCGTAGATGGTGAAATCCATAAATTCCTTGCAATAGCCTGGTTGAGAAAGGTTTTTCTTAAACTGTTCAACAATTTGCTCAGGCGTTTGTTGACAAAGTGGTGACCCTCGCCCCATCCTTGTTTGTGAATGACTGAGCATTTCATGGAATCTACTTTTATACCCAATCATGGCACCCACCTGTTCCCAATTAGCCTGTTCACCTGTGGGATGTTCCAAATAAGTCTTTGACGAGCATTCCTCAACTTTATCAGTATTTATTGCCACCTTTCCCAACTTCTTTGGCACGTGTTGCTGCCATCAAATTATAAAGTTAATGATTATTTGCAACAAAAAAAATAAAGTTTATGAGTTTGAACATCAAATATGTTGTCTTTGTAGCATATTCAACTGAATATGGCTTGAAAATGATTTGCAAATCATTGTATTCTGTTTATATTTACATCTAACACAATTCCCCAATTCATATGGAAACGGGCTTTGTACTTTGATGTGTGACAGAACTGCCTTTACCTGGTCCATTAGATCCTGCAAATACTGTATAATGATGACTGGACTCCCTGGCCAGTGTACCAGACCAGGAGAGACAGCGAGCAGAGGCTCGGAGAAGCACTTAACATGCGTGACATGTTCTTGTGGAGGCAGGCCTACGTTGCTATAGCAACCACTGTGGGTCATAAGCCCGGCGGTTACGGACTATTTGATTGGCTGAAACAGAGGCAGGAGGGACCGGAGGAAGAAAAGGAGTCTTGTAGCGTATGTGCAGGTTATTTGAGGGGAAGTCTGAAACATTTACTTTCAGCGCCTTCAACAGTGTGTCGCTACGGTGCACTTTAGTAAAGATGCACACCCAAATAGGACATTGTCTGTGGATTTCATCCTGCAAGATGAGATGGAAGAGGTACATTGCCGTGTACAAGAACTTTCTATGAAGTACATAGGTTAGAATGAAATAGGGAAATTAAATGAACACTTACTCAATCAACACTTCTAACTTGTAGTCAACTGAACAATGGCGGCATCTTACTTGTCTTTGTCTCTTTACAGTCGCCATCAAAAGTGTACATACACTTGTAAAGAACATCATGTCATGGCTGTCTGGAGTTTCTATGGTCCGAAATATACGGTACTTTCAGTGGAAATGCACTTATACACTCCAAATGATACATGTAAGTGAGGAAGCAAGCCTATGTGGGAATTTGGTACGTTTTTATACCATAGTGCAGGGGTCACCAACGTGGTGCCCGCAGGCACCAGGTAGCCCGTAAGGACCAGATGAGTAGCCCGCTGGCCTGTTCTAAAAATAGCTCAAATAGCAGCACTTACCAGTGAGCTGCCTGTATTGTTTAAATTGTATTTATTTACTAGCAAGCTGGTCTCGCTTTGCCCGACATTTTTAATTCTAAGAGAGACAAAACTCAAATAGAATTTGAAAATGCAAGGAAATATTTTAAAGACTTGGTCTTCACTTGTTTGAATTCATGAATTTTTTTACTTTGCTTCTTATAATTTTCAGAAAGACAATTTTAGAGAAAAAATACAACCTTAAAAATGATTTTAGGATTTTTAAATACATTTTTACCTTTTAAATTCCTTCCTCTTCTTTCCTGACAATTTAAATCAATGTTCAAGTAATTTTTTATTTTTTTATTGTAAAGAATAATAAATACATTTTAATTTAATTCTTCATTTTAGCTTCTGTTTTTTCGACGAAGAATATCTGTGAAATATTTCTTCACACTTATTATGATTAAAATTTTAAAAAATTATTCTGTCAAATCTAGAAAATCAAATTTAAATCTTATTTCAAAGTCTTTTGAATTTCTTTTAAAATTTTTGTTCTGGAAATTCTAGAAGAAATAATGATTTGTCTTTGTTAGAAATATAGCTTGGTCCAATTTGTTATATATTCTAACAAAGTGTAGATTGGATTTTAACCTATTTAAAACATGTCATCAAAATTCTAAAATTAATCTTAATCAGGAAAAATGACTAATGATGTTCCATAAATTATTTTTTAAAGTTTTTCTGTTCTTTTTTTCGGTTGAATTTTGAATTTTAAAGAGTCGAAATTGAAGATGAACTATGTTTCAAAATTTAATTGTCATTTTTTTCGTGTTTTCTCCTCTTTTAAACAGTTCAATTAAGTGTAAATATCATTAATTATTAATAATAACATAGAGTTAAAGGTAAATTGAGCAAATTGGCTATTTCTGGCCATTTATTTAAGTGTGTATCAAACTGGTAGCCCTTCGCATTAATCACTACCCAAGAAGTAGCTCTTGCTTTCAAAAAGGTTCGTGACCCCTGCCATAGAGAGTATTTTGTATGAAGAGACTGGATTATAAATACAAAGTTAGTAATATTGAGGAATACTATCTAGCTACAAACCCCGTTTCCATATGAGTTGGGAAATTGTGTTAGATGTAAATATAAACGGAATACAATAATTTGCAAATCATTTTCAAGCCATATTCAGTTGAATATGCTACAAAGACAACATATTTAAAGTTCAAACTCATAAACTTTATTTTTTTTTGTGCAAATAATCATTAACTTTAGAATTTGATGGCAGCAACACGTGACAAAGAAGTTGGGAAAGGTGGCAATAAATACTGATAAAGTTGAGGAATGCTCATCAAACACTTATTTGGAACATCCCACAGGTGAACAGGCTAATTGGGAACAGGTGGGTGCCATGATTGGGTATAAAAGCAGCTTCCATGAAATGCTCAGTCATTCACAAACAAGGATGGGGCGAGGGTCACCACTTTGTCAACAAATGCCTGAGTAAATTGTTGAACAGTTTAAGAACAACCTTTCTCAACCAGCTACTGCAAGGAATTTAGGGATTTCACCATCTACGCTCCGTAATATCATCAAAGGGTTCAGAGAATGTGGAGAAATCACTGCACGTAAGCAGCTAAGCCCGTGACCTTCCATCCCTCAGGCTGTACTGCATCAACAAGCCACATCAGTGTGTAAAGGATATCACCACTTGGGCTCAGGAACACTTCAGAAACCCACTGTCAGTAACTACAGTTGGTCGCTACATCTGTAAGTGCAAGTTAAAACTCTCCTATGCAAGGCGAAAACCGTTTATCAACAACACCCAGAAACGCCGTCGGCTTCGCTGGGCCCGAGCTCATCTAAGATGGACTGATACAAAAGTGGAAAAGTGTTCTGTGGTCTGACGAGTCCACATTTCAAATTGTTTTTGGAAACTGTGGACGTCGTGTCCTCCGGACCAAAGAGGAAAAGAACCATCCGGATTGTTATAGGCGCAACGTGTAAAAGCCAGCATGTGTGATGGTATGGGGGTGTATTAGTGGCCAAGACATGGGTAACTTACACATCTGTGAAGGCGCCATTAATGCTGAAAGGTACATACAGCTTTTGGAGCAACATATGTTGTCATCCAAGCAACGTTACCATGGACGCCCCTGCTTATTTCAGCAAGACAATGCCAAGCCACGTGTTACATCAACGTGGCTTCATAGTAAAAGAGTGCGGGTACTAGACTGGCCTGCCTGTAGTCCAGACCTGTCTCCCATTGAAAATGTGTGGCGCATTATGAAGCCTAAAATAGCAGAAGGGAGACCCCCGGACTGTTGAACAACTTAAGCTGTACATCAAGCAAGAATGGGAAAGAATTCCACTTCAAAAATGTGTCTCCTCAGTTCCCAAACCTTTACTGAGTGTTGTTAAAAGGAAAGGCCATGTAACACAGTGGTGAACATGCGCTTTCCCAACTACTTTGGCACGTGTTGCAGCCATGAAATTAATTATTTGAGTTAAAAATATTTTTTGCAAAGCAGTAATTATAGTCTGCAAATGATGTGTTGTTGTTGAGTGTCGGTGCTGTCTAGAGCTGGGCAGAGTAACTGTGTAATACTCTTCCATATCAGTAGGTGGCAGCCAGTAGCTAATTGCTTTGTAGATGTGGGAAACAGCGGGAGGCAGTGTGCAGGTAAAAAGGTATCTAATGCTTAAACCAAAAATAAACAAAAGGTGAGTGCCCCTAAGAAAAGGCATTGAAGCTTAGGGAAGGCTATGCAGAACGAAACTAAAACTGAACTGGCTGCAAAGTAAACAAAAACAGAATGCTGGACGACAGCAAAGACTTACTGTGGAGCAAAGACGGCGTCCACAATCTACATTCCAACATGACATGACAATCAACAATGTCTCCACAAAGAAGGATAAAAACAAGTGAAATATTCTTGATTGCTAAAACAAAGTAGATGCGGGAAATATCGCTGAAAGGAAGACATAAAAACTGCAACAGGAAAATACAAAAAAAAGAGCAAAAGCCACCAAAATAGGAGCGCGAGACAAGAATTAAAACACTACACGCAGGAAGACACCAAAAAACTCCAAATATGTCACGGCGGGATGTGACAGGTCGTGACGACTTTTTATTGTCAGCTGCTGAGTTTCATTTTGTAATGTTTTCTGCTGGTGGTGTGCCTCTGCATTTTTTCAATGGAAAAAAATGTGCCTTGGCTCAAAAAGGGTTGAAAAACACTGCTCTAGTGAATGACGGAGGCGGATATTTATACTTGCTGGAATTGGGCCCGTTTGCCGTGAGTGACTGCTCGCTAACTGCTCGCTGTTGCGAAAAAGCTAAGTATCGTTCTGTGTGCTTTTAATTGTTTTACAGCTTTCTTTACTACTTCCCAAACATACTTAGTAGTCCTATTTAAAGGCCTACTGAAAGCCACTACTACCGACCACGCAGTCTGATACTTTATATATCAATGATGAAATCTTAACATTGCAACACATGCCAATACGGCCGGGTTAACTTATAAAGTGACATTTTAAATTTCCCGGGAAATATCCGGCTGAAACGTCGCGGTATGATGACGTATGCGCGTGACGAAGTCAGAGTAACGGAAGTTATGGTACCCCGTAGAATCCTATACAAAAAGCTCTGTTTTCATTTCATAATTCCACAGTATTCTGGACATCTTTTGCAATTTGTTTAATGAACAATGACGGCTGCAAAGAAGACAGTTGTAGGTGGGATCGGTGTATTAGCAGCGGACTACAGCAACACAACCAGGAGGACTTTGTTGGAGCGCTAGCCGCCGACCTCACCTTGACTTCCTACGTCTCCGGGCCGCCAAACGCATCGGGTGAAGTCCTTCGTCCTTCTGCCGATCGCTGGAACGCAGGTGAGCACGGGTGTTGATGAGTAGATGAGGGCTGGCTGGCGTAGGTGGAGAGCTAATGTTTTTAGCATAGCTCTGTGAGGTCCCGTTGCTAAGTTAGCTTCAATGGCGTCGTTAGCACAGCATTGTTAACCTTCGCCATCCTGGAAAGCATTAACCGTGTATTTACATGTCCACGGTTTGATAGTATTGTTGATTTTCTATCTATACTTCCAGTCAGGGGTTTATTTTTTTGTTTCAATATGCAGTTAAAGCACGATGCTATCACGTTAGCTCCTAGCTAAAGCATTTCGCCGATGTATTGTCGTGGAGATAAAAGGCACTGAATGTCCATTTCGCGTTCTCGACTCTCATTTTCAAGAGGATATAGTATCCCAGGTGGTTTAAAATACAAATCCGTGATCCACAATAAAAAAAGGAGAGTGTGGAATCCAATGAGCCAGCTTGTACCTAAGTTACGGTCAGAGCGAAAAAAGATGCGTCCTGCACTGCCTCTCAAGTCCTTCACTGTAACGTTCCTCATCTACGAATCTTTCATCCTCGCTCAAATTAATGGGGTAATCGTCACTTTCTCGGTCCGAATCTCTCTCGCTCCATTGTAAACAACGGGGAATTGTGAGGAATACTAGCTCCTGTGACGTCACGCTACTTCCGCTACAGGCAAGGCTTTTTTTTAATCAGCGAGCAAAAGTTGCGAACTTTATCGTCGATTTTCTCTACTAAATCCTTTCAGCAAAAATATGGCAATATCGCGAAATGATCAAGTATGACACATAGAATGGATCTGCTATTCCCGTTTAAATTTTAAAAAATAATTTCAGTAGGCCTTTAACTTGCAAATCACCCGATCTCTGTCTCACCAACCCTCCCTCAGCTAGCTAGCTGCTAAGCTAACGAAGCTAGCGCGGAGAAAGGTGGCGTCGGTCTGAAGGAATCTGCTCCCCGCACGTCGCGACCACTTCCCTGAAGACAGCAAGAACTTCACTCGGTGACAGAAAATACCGTGAGTATGGCTCCCTGCGCTTCGTGCACCCTCCTCATGGATAGGCTGGCTCTGCTAGAGGGCCGTGTGCGCCAGTTAGAGCGGAGTAATCTCCTAACTTTAGACGTTGCGGACACATCTGCTAGCGTTAGCTGTGGCGAGCTAACTAGCACAGCTTATAGCAGCCCTAAGCGGCCTACAATCAACGGTGAACCGGTTGAGACTAGGGATGATGTTTGATAAGAAATTATCGAGTTCGGGCCCATTATCGAATCCTCTTATCGAACCGATTCCTTATCGATTCTCTTATCGAATCCAGATAGGTTGTTGTATATGGAAAAAAAACACAATATTTGATTTAACAAAAGCTCACTTTTATTTTATAAGAAAAAATTAAAATAAAATAAATAAATAAATATTGACTGTTACCCCCCCTAAAAAAAAAATAATAATATTGACTGTTGTTAACCAAAGTATATTAAGTGGGATTTTTCAGAAAAACTAATATATACAGTAACACAAAAACAACCTGTCTCTGTGATCACTATAGTTGTATAAATAATAATATAGTGTTACATAAAATCAGTCCCTTGGGCACAAAACTGAAAATAATACAGCTCTCCAAAAAGTGCACTTCTGCTGCTATTGGAACATACTAACTACACACACTATGACACTAAGAACACCACAGTCATCAATCAACAATTCTTCCCCCCTTACATGAGAGCGAAGCCTGGCAATAATTGCATATTGCCTGTTCTGCCCTCACTATACATGTTGAGGTTATACAGCTTGGCAGACAGCTAACAAACAATCCAAAGCCGATTAATCCATTTAAGCTCTTTATTGTTGTTGATCTTGCTTTGTCTTTTCCTATCTTTACTTTTGTCTTGCACTGGACTGTTATTTTTATTTTTTTAAACTGAAATACACACAATGACAAATGTATAAGCTATGTGATTCAATTAACATACAGAAATGTAATACACAATATGTAAATATTAGCTTCACAC
>NC_084733.1:92627400-92657400 GCF_033978785.1 Entelurus aequoreus
ACACTTGTTGTTGTAACACACTATTGACACTTGTTGTTGTAACACACTATTGACACTTGTTGTTGTAACACACTATCGACACTTGTTGTTGTAACACACTATTGACACTTGTTGTTGTAACACACTATTGACACTTGTTGTTGTAACACACTATTGACACTTGTTGTTGTAACACACTATCGACACTTGTTGTTGTAACACACTATCGGACACTTGTTGTTGTAACACACTATCGACACTTGTTGTTGTAACACACTATCGACACTTGTTGTTGTAACACACTATCGACACTTGTTGTTGTAACACACTATTGACACTTGTTGTTGTAACACACTATTGACACTTGTTGTTGTAACACACTATTGACACTTGTTGTTGTAACACACTATTGACACTTGTTGTTGTAACACACTATCGACACTTGTTGTTGTAACACACTATTGACACTTGTTGTTGTAACACACTATCGACACTTGTTGTTGTAACACACTATCGACACTTGTTGTTGTAACACACTATCGACACTTGTTGTTGTAACACACTATTGACACTTGTTGTTGTAACACACTATTGACACTTGTTGTTGTAACACACTATTGACACTTGTTGTTGTAACACACTATTGACACTTGTTGTTGTAACACACTATTGACACTTGTTGTTGTAACACACTATCGACACTTGTTGTTGTAACACACTATTGACACTTGTTGTTGTAACACACTATTGACACTTGTTGTTGTAACACACTATTGACACTTGTTGTTGTAACACACTATTGACACTTGTTGTTGTAACACACTATTGACACTTGTTGTTGTAACACACTATTGACACTTGTTGTTGTAACACACTATTGACACTTGTTGTTGTAACACACTATTGACACTTGTTGTTGTAACACACTATTGACACTTGTTGTTGTAACACACTATTGACACTTGTTGTTGTAACTACACTATTGACACTTGTTGTTGTAACACACTATTGACACTTGTTGTTGTAACACACTATTGACACTTGTTGTTGTAACACACTATTGACACTTGTTGTTGTAACACACTATTGACACTTGTTGTTGTAACACACTATTGACACTTGTTGTTGTAACACACTATCGACACTTGTTGTTGTAACACACTATTGACACTTGTTGTTGTAACACACTATTGACACTTGTTGTTGTAACACACTATCGACACTTGTTGTTGTAACACACTATTGACACTTGTTGTTGTAACACACTATTGACACTTGTTGTTGTAACACACTATTGACACTTGTTGTTGTAACACACTATCGACACTTGTTGTTGTAACACACTATCGACACTTGTTGTTGTAACACACTATCGACACTTGTTGTTGTAACACACTATCGACACTTGTTGTTGTAACACACTATCGACACTTGTTGTTGTAACACACTATCGACACTTGTTGTTGTAACACACTATCGACACTTGTTGTTGTAACACACTATCGACACTTGTTGTTGTAACACACTATCGACACTTGTTGTTGTAAAACACTATTGACACTTGTTGTTGTAACACACTATTGACACTTGTTGTTGTAACACACTATTGACACTTGTTGTAACACACTATTGACACTTGTTGTTGTAACACACTATTGACACTTGTTGTTGTAACACACTATTGACACTTGTTGTTGTAACACACTATTGACACTTGTTGTTGTAACACACTATTGACACTAGTTGTTGGAACACACTATCGACACTTGTTGTTGTAACACACTATCGACACTTGTTGTTGTAACACACTATTGACACTTGTTGTTGTAACACACTATTGACACTTGTTGTTGTAACACACTATTGACACTTGTTGTTGTAACACACTATTGACACTTGTTGTTGTAACACACTATTGACACTTGTTGTTGTAACACACTATTGACACTTGTTGTTGTAACACACTATTGACACTTGTTGTTGTAACACACTATTGACACTTGTTGTTGTAACACACTATTGACACTTGTTGTTGTAACACACTATTGACACTTGTTGTTGTAACACACTATTGACACTTGTTGTTGTAACACACTATTGACACTTGTTGTTGTAACACACTATTGACACTTGTTGTTGTAACACACTATTGACACTTGTTGTTGTAACACACTATTGACACTTGTTGTTGTAACACACTATTGACACTTGTTGTTGTAACACACTATTGACACTTGTTGTTGTAACACACTATTGACACTTGTTGTTGTAACACACTATTGACACTTGTTGTTGTAACACACTATTGACACTTGTTGTTGTAACACACTATTGACACTTGTTGTTGTAACACACTATCGACACTTGTTGTTGTAACACACTATTGACACTTGTTGTTGTAACACACTATTGACACTTGTTGTTGTAACACACTATTGACACTTGTTGTTGTAACACACTATTGACACTTGTTGTTGTAACACACTATTGACACTTGTTGTTGTAACACACTATTGACACTTGTTGTTGTAACACACTATCGACACTTGTTGTTGTAACACACTATCGACACTTGTTGTTGTAACACACTATTGACACTTGTTGTTGTAACACACTATCGACACTTGTTGTTGTAACACACTATCGACACTTGTTGTTGTAACACACTATTGACACTTGTTGTTGTAACACACTATTGACACTTGTTGTTGTAACACACTATCGACACTTGTTGTTGTAACACACTATCGACACTTGTTGTTGTAACACACTATTGACACTTGTTGTTGTAACACACTATCGACACTTGTTGTTGTAACACACTATTGACACTTGTTGTTGTAACACACTATTGACACTTGTTGTTGTAACACACTATTGACACTTGTTGTTGTAACACACTATTGACACTTGTTGTTGTAACACACTATCGACACTTGTTGTTGTAACACACTATCGACACTTGTTGTTGTAACACACTATTGACACTTGTTGTTGTAACACACTATCGACACTTGTTGTTGTAACACACTATCGACACTTGTTGTTGTAACACACTATTGACACTTGTTGTAACACACTATTGACACTTGTTGTTGTAACACACTATTGACACTTGTTGTTGTAACACACTATTGACACTTGTTGTTGTAACACACTATTGACACTTGTTGTTGTAACACACTATTGACACTTGTTGTTGTAACACACTATTGACACTTGTTGTTGTAAAACACTATTGACACTTGTTGTTGTAACACACTATTGACACTTGTTGTTGTAACACACTATTGACACTTGTTGTTGTAACACACTATTGACACTTGTTGTTGTAACACACTATTGACACTTGTTGTTGTAACACACTATTGACACTTGTTGTTGTAACACACTATTGACACTTGTTGTTGTAACACACTATTGACACTTGTTGTTGTAACACACTATTGACACTTGTTGTTGTAACACACTATTGACACTTGTTGTTGTAACACACTATTGACACTTGTTGTTGTAACACACTATTGACACTTGTTGTTGTAACACACTATTGACACTTGTTGTAACACACTATTGACACTTGTTGTTGTAACACACTATCGACACTTGTTGTTGTAACACACTATCGACACTTGTTGTTGTAACACACTATTGACACTTGTTGTTGTAACACACTATCGACACTTGTTGTTGTAACACACTATCGACACTTGTTGTTGTAACACACTATCGACACTTGTTGTTGTAACACACTATCGACACTTGTTGTTGTAACACACTATTGACACTTGTTGTTGTAACACACTATTGACACTTGTTGTTGTAACACACTATTGACACTTGTTGTTGTAACACACTATCGACACTTGTTGTTGTAACACACTATCGACACTTGTTGTTGTAACACACTATCGACACTTGTTGTTGTAACACACTATCGACACTTGTTGTTGTAACACACTATCGACACTTGTTGTTGTAACACACTATCGACACTTGTTGTTGTAACACACTATCGACACTTGTTGTTGTAACACACTATCGACACTTGTTGTTGTAACACACTATCGACACTTGTTGTTGTAAAACACTATTGACACTTGTTGTTGTAACACACTATTGACACTTGTTGTTGTAACACACTATTGACACTTGTTGTAACACACTATTGACACTTGTTGTTGTAACACACTATTGACACTTGTTGTTGTAACACACTATTGACACTTGTTGTTGTAACACACTATTGACACTTGTTGTTGTAACACACTATTGACACTTGTTGTTGTAACACACTATTGACACTTGTTGTTGTAACACACTATTGACACTTGTTGTTGTAACACACTATCGACACTTGTTGTTGTAACACACTATTGACACTTGTTGTTGTAACACACTATTGACACTTGTTGTTGTAACACACTATTGACACTTGTTGTTGTAACACACTATCGACACTTGTTGTTGTAACACACTATTGACACTTGTTGTTGTAACACACTATTGACACTTGTTGTTGTAACACACTATTGACACTTGTTGTTGTAACAAGGGTCAGAAAAAGACTATATTTAGTTGACTGTGTGTCATGTGTGTGTAGAGACTCAACAACACCCGGCAGGACGACTACATGTCCTTCATGTTCAGCTGTGTGCGTGTTGGCTGGCTGAAGGTGAGTGAGAGACTCCAGAAGAAAACCTTGAAATGATGACTTGTGTGTTGTGTGTTGTGTGTTGTGTGTCTGTGTCTCTCGTCCAATCAGATGTGGGCTCAGGAAGTCTCTCAGGTGAGCTCTTGATGATTGATTGATTGATCTCACAGCTGATGACAACTGATACACAATCAATAATCAATGTTTGTAGGCGGAGATGCAGCTGAGGATCTGTCAGTCCTCCTTTGATCGTCACACACATGTGACACGACAACTTGTGGGAGAGTTACACAACACACATGTAGGTAGAAACACACACATATAGTCATATTGTGGGAGAGTTACACAACACACATGTAGGTAGAAACACACACATATAGTCATATTGTGGGAGAGTTACACAACACACATGTAGGTAGAAACACACACATATAGTCATATTGTGGGAGAGTTACACAACACACATGTAGGTAGAAACACACACATATAGTCATATTGTGGGAGAGTTACACAACACACATGTAGGTAGAAACACACACATATAGTCATATTGTGGGAGAGTTACACAACACACGTGTAGGTAGAAACACACACATATAGTCATATTGTGGGAGAGTTACACAACACACATGTAGGTAGAATCACACACATATAGTCATATTGTGGGAGAGTTACACAACACACGTGTAGGTAGAAACACACACATATAGTCATATTGTGGGAGAGTTACACAACACACGTGTAGGTAGAAACACACACATATAGTCATATTGTGGGAGAGTTACACAACACACGTGTAGGTAGAAACACACACATATAGTCATATTGTGGGAGAGTTACACAACACACATGTAGGTAGAAACACACACATATAGTCATATTGTGGGAGAGTTACACAACACACATGTAGGTAGAAACACACACATATAGTCATATTGTGGGAGAGTTACACAACACACATGTAGGTAGAAACACACACATATAGTCATATTGTGGGAGAGTTACACAACACACATGTAGGTAGAAACACACACATATAGTCATATTGTGGGAGAGTTACACAACACACATGTAGGTAGAAACACACACATATAGTCATATTGTGGGAGAGTTACACAACACACATGTATGTAGAAACACACACATATAGTCATATTGTGGGAGAGTTACACAACACACATGTAGGTAGAAACACACACATATAGTCATATTGTGGGAGAGTTACACAACACACATGTAGGTAGAAACACACACATATAGTCATATTGTGGGAGAGTTACACAACACACATGTAGGTAGAAACACACACATATAGTCATATTGTGGGAGAGTTACACAACACACATGTAGGTAGAAACACACACATATAGTCATATTGTGGGAGAGTTACACAACACACATGTAGGTAGAAACACACACATATAGTCATATTGTGGGAGAGTTACACAACACACATGTAGGTAGAAACACACACATATAGTCATATTGTGGGAGAGTTACACAACACACATGTAGGTAGAAACACACACATATAGTCATATTGTGGGAGAGTTACACAACACACATGTAGGTAGAAACACACACATATAGTCATATTGTGGGAGAGTTACACAACACACATGTAGGTAGAGACACACACATATAGTCATATTGTGGGAGAGTGTTGCGTCCACCAGTTCTTCCTCCCAGGGATTCTAAGTCACTGGTCAATCCCAAGTTCTTTCCATGACATATATGCTGAGTAAGAAGGACCATCAAGACAGAATTGGAATATTTTCAAGTTTTACTAAAGCTTTAGGAGATCATCTTAACCAATACCTTCATATCGGCTACTCTAGTTGATCTGACATTCAAATGGAAAAGCCATCTTCTTGCACACAAAGGGGACACACACAGGTGTTATAATTGTGTAATAAGAATACGATGTTGATGTGTGTGTTCAGAACAAACACATGCAGAGTCTGATAGACTTTGTGGATGCTCAGACGTGTTTCTACGCACGATGCAAGCAACACGCCTTGGAGCTGAGGAAACACCTGGCCAGGTGCATACACACTTTCATCACCACTATGTGTATACTCTACATACACAATTATCTGTATTTATATATATATATATATATATATATATATATATATATATATATATATATATATATATATATATATATATATACTGTATATATATATATATTAAGGATGTCCGATAGTGGCTTTTTGCCGATATCCGATATTCCGATATTGTCCAACTCTTTAATTACCGATACCAACCGATACCGATATCGACCGATATATACAGTCGTGGAATGAACACATTATTATGCCTAATTTGGACAACCAGGTATGGTGAAGATAAGGTACTTTTAAAAAAATAAAAAAAAATAAGATAACTAAATTAAAAACATTTTCTTGAATAAAAAAGAAAGTAAAACAATATAAAAACAGTTACATAGAAACTAGTAATGAATGAAAATGAGTAAAATGAAGTGTTAAAGGTTAGTACTATTAGTGGAGCAGCAGCACGCACAATCATGTGTGCTTACGGACTGTATCCCTTGCAGACTGTATTGATATATATTGATATATAATGTAGGAAGCAGAATATTAATAACAGAAAGAAATGGGGGGGAGGGAGGTTTTTTGGCTTGGTGCACTAATTGTAAGTGTATCTTGTGTTTTTTATGTGGATTTAATAAAAAAAACAACGATACAGATAATAAAAAAAACGATACCGATAATTTCCGCTATTACATTTTAACGCATTTACATCCCTAATATATATATATATATATATATACACAATATGTATGTGTATTATCATCATTATATATGTCCTTGTCAACACACACACACACACGTGTGTACTTTCAGCATCCCAGCAGTGTTGTGCTCCAGCCAGTGGCAGTCATCAATAACCGATGAACTTATCGATACCAATGATCAGCAAAGGGCGTCCATCTTGGTTCCACACCTTCCAGATTTGGAGCGAGACTCTTGGACATTAGAAGTTGCTGCTGAGGAGACAAGTAAGAGTCCGCCTGCATCACCTCAGCAAAGTAGCAGCAAGAAAGATGAGGCTGAGTGTGGAAGTGTGGGTGAGATAGTGGAGAGTCTTCATGGTTGTCAGGATGTGATGGCAGCCAAGAAGAGAAGACAGACTAACCATGAATAGATCAGTGTATAGACATGATGGGACCTGTCTACTTCCTGGGAGGAGGGTCACTGTACAACTGTCTACTTCCTGGGAGGAGTGTCACTGTACAAGTGTCTACTTCCTGGGAGGAGTGTCACTGTACAACTGTCTACTTCCTGGGAGGAGTGTCACTGTACAAGTGTCTACTTCCTGGGAGGAGTGTCACTGTACAAGTGTCTACTTCCTGGGAGGAGTGTCACTGTACAACTGTCTACTTCCTGGGAGGAGTCTAATTCCTGGGAGGAGGGTCACTGTACAAGTGTCTACTTCCTGGGAGGAGTGTCACTGTACAAGTGTCTACTTCCTGGGAGGAGTGTCACTGTACAACTGTCTACTTCCTGGGAGGAGTGTCACTGTACAAGTGTCTACTTCCTGGGAGGAGTGTCACTGTACAAGTGTCTACTTCCTGGGAGGAGTGTCACTGTACAAGTGTCTACTTCCTGGGAGGAGTGTCACTGTACAAGTGTCTACTTCCTGGGAGGAGTGTCACTGTACAAGTGTCTACTTCCTGGGAGGAGTGTCACTGTACAAGTGTCTACTTCCTGGGAGGAGTGTCACTGTACAACTGTCTACTTCCTGGGAGGAGTGTCACTGTACAACTGTCTACTTCCTGGGAGGAGTGTCACTGTACAAGTGTCAGAGTGACAACAAAGTAAACATGCAAGTGCAGACATCATCACCAACACAACATCCATATCAAATATTGTACATTTGAAGTACTGTGCGTAAGGCTTGTTAAATGTACCATCTATATATATATATATATATATATATATACATATATATATATACACACACTACCGTTCAAAAGTTTGGGGTCACCCAAACAATTTAGTGGAATAGCCTTCATTTCTAAGAACAAGAATAGACTGTCGAGTTTCAGATGAAAGTTCTCTTTTTCTGGCCATTTTGAGCGTTTAATTGACCCCACAAATGTGATGCTCCAGAAACTCAATCTGCTCAAAGGAAGGTCAGTTTTGTAGCTTCTGTAACGAGCTAAAGTGTTTTCAGATGTGTGAACATGATTGCACAAGGGTTTTCTAATCATCAATTAGCCTTCTGAGCCAATGAGCAAACACATTGTACCATTAGAACACTGGAGTGATAGTTGCTGGAAATGGGCCTCTAGTAGATATTGCACCAAAAAGCAGACATTTGCAGCTAGAATAGTCATTTAGCACATTAGCAATGTATAGAGTGTATTTCTTTCAAGTTAAGACTAGTTTAAAGTTATCTTCATTGAAAAGTACAGTGCTTTTCCTGCAAAAATAACCACATTTACATGTGACCCCAAACTTTTGAACGGTAGTGCATGTATATATGTGTGTATACATGTGTCTATATGTATGTGTGTAAGTCATAAGTACAGTCATGACAAAAGTCATAACTGCAAATGTTTAATTCCATCATTTTAATGTTTAAATCGAACAAATTGAGTTCATTGTAGCGTCCAGACGACTGAAATTTAAGGAACAAATAAAGTATTTAGAATAGCAGTGAGTAATGTGTAGACCAGGGGTCACCAACCTTTTTGAAAGCAAGAGCTACTTCTTGGGTAGTGATTAATGCGAAGGGCTACCAGTTTGATACACACTTCAATAAATTGCCAGAAATAGCCAATTTGCTCAATTTACCTTTAACTCTATGTTATTATTAATAATTAATGATATTTACACTTAATTGAACGGTTTAAAAGAGGAGAGAACACGGGAAAAAATTACAATTAAATTTTGAAACATAGTTTGTCTTCAATTTCAAAATTCAACCGAAAAAAAGAAGAGAAAAACTTTAAAAAATAATTTATGGAACATCATTAGTCATTTTTCCTGATTAAGATTAATTTTAGAATTTTGATGACATGTTTTAAATAGGTTAAAATCCAATCTACACTTTGTTAGAGTATATAGCAAATTGGACCAAGACAAATGACTATTTTTTCTAGATTTTCCAGAACAAATTTTTTTTTAAAAATTCAAAAGACTTTGAAATAAGATTTAAATTTGATTCTACAGATTTTCTGGATTGGCCAGAATAATTTTTTTGAATTTTAATCATAACAAGTTTGAAGAAATATTTCATGAATATTCTTCGTCGGAAAAATAGAAGCTAAAATGAAGAATTAAATTAAAATCTATTTATTATTCTTTACAATAAAAACATTTTTTTTTTACTTGAACATTGATTTAAATTGTCAGGAAAGAAAAGGAAGGAATTTAAAAGGTAAAAAGGTATATGTGTTTAAAAATCCTAAAATCATTTTTAAGGTTGTATTTTTTCTCTAAAATTGTCTTTCTGAAAGTTATAAGAAGCAAAGTAAAAAAAAAATGAATGAATTTATTTAAACAAGTGAAGACCAAGTCTTTTAAATATTTTCTTGGATTTTCAAATTCTATTTGAGTTTTGTCCCTCTTACAATTAAAAATGTCGGGCAAAGCGAGACCAGCTTGCTAGTAAATAAATAAAATTGAAAAATTATATTTGAGTTTTGTCTCTCTTAGAATTAAAAATGTTGGGCAAAGCGAAGTGCTAGTAAATAAATAAAATTAAAAAATTCTATTTGAGTTTTGTCTCTCTTAGAATTAAAAATGTTGGGCAAAGCGAGACCAGCTTGCTAGTAAATAAATAAAATTGAAAAATTCTATTTGAGTTTTGTCTCTCTTAGAATTAAAAATGTCGGGCAAAGCGAGACCAGCTTGCTAGTAAATAAATAAAATTGAAAAATTCTATTTGAGTTTTGTCTCTCTTAGAATTGAAAATGTCGGGCAAAGCGAGACCAGCTTGCTAGTAAATAAATACAATTTAAAAAATAGAGGCAGCTCACTGGTAAGTGCTGCTATTTGAGCTATTTTTAGAACAGGCCGGCGGGCTACTCATCTGGTCCTTACGGGCTACCTGGTGCCCGCGGGCACCGCGTTGGTGACCCCTGGTGTAGATAATTAGTGTACTCGATATGTCGCCCCCTGCTGGGCATTTCCCCGCATAGAAAGATGAAACAAACACATGTCCAAATATTGTTTTCATGTTTGCTCCAACATTCAAATTGCGAAACGTAATGAGCAAAAAATAAATACAAAATATTGACACCTTTGTTTGTTTATCTTCTGTGTCTGCCTGTCATTAATGTTTTATTGTTATTATTAATAATATACATCATCTTTATTCATTATTGGTCAACCTTGCATGTTCCGTTGTGTTTTCATCCTGAAGAAGAGTCCATTATTGATGTTCTTTCTCAAGTGCAGTCCAACTCCAGCAATAAAACATCAGTAGAAGAGGACACAACATTGAATAGTAGAAACGTACCTTCTTTCTCTCATTCTCTTTTTCGTCCTTTTTGAGCACCAGTCCAAGTTTACATGAATATTATTATTAAATATGTTCTAAGAAAGACCTGAAAGTTGTTGAACAACATTTAATGTACACAATATTTACACACTTTGTCTTCCCCTCTGGGGTATTTTGCACTTTTTCTTACAATTCTGCGCGAAAACTCGACATGACGACACAACGAAAACACGAAACTGCGACGTCAGCGGGCCAATCTAGCCCCGCCCACATCTCGGAGCCAAAAGCGGGCGTTCGATAATGTCAGAAACAAGCCTGGACTCACGACTTGATAGTTCCCAGAACCGTGAAAGAATTTACGTGTCCTTCTTGTTGTTGTTGGCATCAAGTCGGGGGAAAAGTGGCCATGAAACAAAGAAATAATAATAATAATAATAGATTTTATTTGTAAAAAGCACTTCACATTGAGTAAACAACCTCAAAGTGCTACAGTGTATTAAAAAAAAATAAATAAAAAGATAACAAAAAAATAAATACAAATTAAAGCTGCAAGCAGCGATGGACGGGACCGACTTTGAAGGCTCATGAAATCCAAACCGGAGCAGTAATTAAAACTCTTTCATCAACTTTTAATCAAAAGGGTTCAATCTCTCTCTTGTGCTAGTTTGAAGCCGACACGACAAACGCGCTCAGAGGAGATAATGTTTGAAAAAAGGTGACTGTTTTAACAAACTTTTGTTTTGAAGGGGGAATTGCAAACTTCCTGTCAATTTTTGCTGAGGGTTGTCATTGTATGAAATCTAGGTCTAAGTGAGACCTACATAGAGGTTTTTGTTTCATGTCTCTACGACATTCCTACTGGAAGTTACAGGCAGTTTTGTCTGTGTTTTCTTCCTAGGGGGCGCTAGAGCGCAATTTTGAGTTTTGGGGTTTTGGTTTTTTGATTAGATCGCAGTTTTCGCCAGTCCTGATGTGTGTGTCCAATTTGGTGAGTTTTGAAGCATGTTAAGGGGGTCAAATAAAACGCTAGAAATACAATAGGGTCCTCTGTCCAAAAGGGACTCGGTCCCTAATAAAAACTAGAACAGCCAAATAGCTAAAACTAGTATGTATATATCTAAAAAAAATGAATAAAAATTAAAGCTGCAAGCAGCGATGGACGGGACCGACTTTGAGGGCTCATAAAATCCAAACCGTAGCAGTAATTAAAACTCTTTCATCAACTTTTAATCAGAAGGGTTCAATCTCTCTCCTGTGCTAATTTGAAGCCGACACGACAAACGCGCTCAGAGGAGATAATGTTTGAAAAAAGGTGACTGTTTTACAAACTTTTGTTTTGAAGGGGGAATTGCAAACTTCCTGTTGATTTTTGCTGAGGGTTGTCAGTGTATGAAATCTAGGTCTAAGTGAGACCTACATAGAGGTTTTTGTTTCATGTCTCTACGACATTCCTACTGGGAGTTAGCGGCAGTTTTGTCTGTGTTTTCTTCCGAGGGGGCGCTAGAGCGCAATTTTGAGTTTTGGGGTTTTGGTTTTTTGATTAGATCGCAATTTTCGGCAGTCCTGAAGTGTGTGTCCAATTTGGTGAGTTTTGAAGCATGTTAAGGGGGTCAAATTACAGCTCAAAGAGGCGGCGGAATAATAATAAAAAGGTCCTGTGCGGACCCTAATAAAACGCTAGGAATACAATAGGGTCCTCTGTCCCAAAGGGACTCGGTCCCTAATAAAAACTAGAACAGCCAAATAGCTAAAACTAGTATGTATATATCTAAAAAAAAAATAGGCTTTTTAAAAAAAGAAGGGGTTTAAGCCTTTTTTAAAAGCATCCACAGTCTGTGGTACCCTCAGGTGGTCAGGGAGAGCGTTCCACAGACTGGGAGCGGCGGAGCAGAAAGCCCGGTAAAGAAATGGCGATGGATACTGAACTTTGTGCTTGGCAGAGGTAATAAAGTCGAGTAAAAGTGGCCATGAAACAAAGAAATGGCGATCAGTTCATGAACTTTGTGCTCGGCAGAGGTATTTAGTCTTTATTTAATGGGCGAGTCCAGGATCTCCTCGTACTCCTCCCGGTGGCGCCGCCCGGCGCCGCGTGAGGGAAGCAGCTTGGTGGCGACCAACCAGCCCACGCTCAGCATCACCATGGCGTTCCCCACCACCTCGGTGGCGGTGGGCGCCAAGGGCAGCAAGGCCAGGTGCAGCGTCGTGGCCAGCGGCACCTCCACGCTTTGGCAGGCGGACACCAGCGCCGGGTGGAGGCGGGCCAGGCCGTGTGTCACCCCCAGGAAGGCGGCGGCCGAGCAGGCCACCAAGCCCAGGATCAGGCCCCAGGCTTGGACTCCCTGGGGCCAAGACCAGCCCTCCTGGAGCAGAACCAGCGCCAGCGGGGCCAGCAGGCAGCCAGTCCAGCTCACCGTGAACAGAGCCGTGGCCACGCCCACTCGCTCCTTCAGGGAGCGGTACCCAACCAGGGCCAGGGCCATCCACAGCCCGGCGAGGGCGGCCAGCGACCACCCGAAGGCCCCCCTCCAGAACACCACTGGGTCAGTCGGGGAGTCGTAGTTGCTCTCATCCGCAGCCGGAAGTAGCAGAACCCCCAAGCCGCACAGTCCCGCCCCTAAGGTGATGCCGTCCGCCAGGCCCAGACGCTCCTCCAGCAGCAGGAAGGCGAGGGCGGCCGACAGCGCCGTGGTCGCCAGGCGCCAGGTGGTGGTGGCGGTGTACGGGTTGGCGAAGGTCAGCGAGGAGTAGGCGCAGCAGAGCGAGAGGGAGTAGGCCACGCCGTAACCCAGCAGACGCAGACGGTAGCCTTCCGGTCCGAAGGGGTTCTCCCCCCGGTGGAGCGGCACCACCACGGCCAGCAGCTGCACCACGCAGCGCGCCAAGAGAAGGAAGATGGCGCCCAAGCCCAGCCGCTCCGACGCCACACGAGTCAGAATAATCACGCAGCCGTTAGCCAGCGCCGCCCCCAGAACTCCGACCCAGGTGAGCCGGGACGCGGACACGGACGCCTCCCCAAAACTGGCCAGCTGCTCCCCGACTCCTTTCCCGGAGGCCTTCGCCACCTTGGCTGCGGCTTCGCCGCCGCAGTCCGCCTGGGGTCTCGGGGCGGCGCCCTTCTCCTTGTCCCTGGACCCGAACAGACTCAGGGGCCACGGCTTGGCCTCCGTCAGCGGCTTCCGGTCCGAGGTCTCCTCCAGGAAGGAGCCGAAGTCCTCGAAAGACGGGGCGTCGTCGTAGCCTTCGTCCCCGGGCTGGGGGAAGTGGGTGTGGCCTCCAGGCTGCGGGGAGTAGGGGGCGTGTGTGGCGTACTTGGCGGTGACCGTGTGAGGGTGGATCTTCACGCGCTTCTTAGCGGCGGCCAGGAGGTGGGACGACTCCATCACGGACCGAACCTGCCGGAGGAACAAGAGCGTTCTTCATCAGTTTGGGCGTAATAAAATGTCTGCAGTTGTGTTGATGACCACTAGATGGAGCTCACCTACCAACAACGTGCTGCTCCTTCATGCTTTTATTCCTCAATAGTTCATTCAGAAACAATACATTTTTATTATTAAAAAATGATAAATAATGATAATAAAAAATATAAATAACTACTATAAAGGTTTGTCTTTTTTCCTGACAGTTTTAAAAACAAAAAGTACAGAATGTTTTCTTTTTTTGATAATTAAATATTCCTGATTATCTTGGTTGTATATATATGATGCATAAAAGTCCAAATATTTTTACACAATTAAGTCCAATTCAATTAATTTTTAAAATGCATTTTAATAAATAATTTTTTAATTTTTATTTTATTCATTTATTTACAAGGAATTAAAATAGAATATTATCATTATTAAAAATATAAATAATTCCTATAACGATTGTCTTTTTCCTGACAGTTTTAAAAACAAAAAGTACAGAATGTTTAAAAATTGGACTTTTCTTTTTTTTAAATAATTAAATATTCCTGATTATCTTGGTTGTTGTATATGATGTTCAAAAGTCCAAATATTTTTCCAAAATTAAGTCCAATACAATTAATTTTTAAAATGCATTTTAATAAACACGTTTTTAATCCTTATTTTATTTGTTTATTTACAATGAATTAAAATAGAATATCATCGTTATTAAAAATATAAATAATTCCTACAACGATTGTCTTTTTCCTGACAGTTTTAAAAACAAAAAGTACAGAATGTTTAAAAATTTGACTTTTCTTTTTTTTTTTGATAATTAAATATTCCTTGGTTCTATATATATAATGTTCAAAAGTCCAAATATTTTTCCAATACAATTAATTTTTAAAATGCATTTTAATAAACACGTTTTTAATCCCATTTTTATTTATTTATTTACAAGGAATTAAAATAGAATATTATCATTATTAAAAATATAAATAATTCCTATCTCGGTTGTCTTTTTCCTGACAGTTTTAAAAACAAAAAGTACAGAATTTTTAAAAATTGGACTTTTCTTTTTTTTTTGATAAATAAATATTCCTGATTATCTTGGTTGTATATACAGTATATGATGTACAAAAGTCCAAATATTTTTCCAAAATGAAGTCCAATACAATTAATTTTTAAAATGCATTTTAATAAACACGCTTTTAATCCTTATTTTATTTGTTTATTTAAAATGAATTGAAATAGAATATTATCATTATTAAAAATATAAATAATTCCTATCTCAGTTGTCTTTTTCCTGACAGTTTTAAAAACAAAAAGTACAGAATGTTTAGAGATTGGACTTTTCTTTTCTTTTTTTGATAATTAAATATTCCTGATTATCTTGGATGCATAAAAGTCATAATATTTTTCCACAATTAAGTCCAATTCAATTAATTTTTAAAATGCATTTTAATAAACACGTTTTTAATCCCATTTTTATTTGTTTATTTACAATGAATTAAAATAGAATATCATCATTATTAAAAATATAAATAATTCCTACAACGATTGTCTTTTTCCTGACAGTTTTAAAAACAAAAAGTACAGAATGTTTAAAAATTTGACTTTTCTTTTTTTTTTTTATAATTAAATATTCCTTGGTTCTATATATATAATGTTCAAAAGTCCAAATATTTTTCCAATACAATTAATTTTTAAAATGCATTTTAATAAACACGTTTTTAATCCCATTTTTATTTATTTATTTACAAGGAATTAAAATAGAATATTATCATTATTAAAAATATAAATAATTCCCATAACAATTGTCTTTTTCCTGACAGTTTTAAAAACAAAAAGTACAGAATGTTTAAAAATTGGACTTTTCTTTTTTTTTTGGATAATTAAATATTCCTGATTATCTTGGTTCTATATATATAATGTTCAAAAGTCCAAATATTTTTCCAAAATTAAGTCCAATACAATTGATTTTTAAAATGCATTTTAATAAACACGTTTTTAATCCTTATTTTATTTGTTTATTTACAATGAATTAAAATAGAATATTATCATTATTAAAAATATAAATAACTCCTATCTCGGTTGTCTTTTTCCTGACCGTTTTAAAAACAAAAAGTACAGAATGTTTAGAGATTGGACTTTTCTTTTCTTTTTTTGATAATTAAATATTCCTGATTATCTTGTTTGTATATATATGATGTACAAAAGTCCAAATATTTTTTCACATTTAAGTCCGATACAATTAATTTTTAAAATGCATTTTAATTAATACGTTTTTAATTTTTATTTTATTTATTTATTTACAAGGAATTAAAATAGTATATTATCATTATTAAAAATATAATTACTATGACGATTGTCTTTTTCCTGACAGTATTAAAAACAAAAAGTACAGAATGTTTAGAGAATGGACTTTTTTTTATAATTAAATATTCCTGATTATCTTGGTTCTATATACAGTAAATATTATGTTCATAAGTCTAAATATTTTTTTCACAATTAAGTCCAATACGATACATTTTTAAAATGTATTTTAATAAATACGTAATTGATTTATCTTTTTTTATTTTATTTTTTTACAATGAATTGATATACAATATTATATTTAATAAAATAATAAATTGCTACGATAAAAGTATTCATATATTAAAAAAAACTCCAAATAAAAATCTGAGTAAGTTACCAAAATACAGAAAATATCTCTTTATGTACTACAGTAATGTTAATCATACATAAGGAAATATTACATAAATTATTTTTAAATCTAAATAAGTTACTAAAATAGAATAAGAATAATTAAAAATATAAATGATTACTATAACGATTGTCTTTTTCTTGACAGTTTTAAAAACAAAAAGTACAGAATGTTTATATATATATATATATATATATATATATATATATATATATATATATATATAGACATTTCTTTTCTTTTTTGATAATTAAATATTCCTGATTATCTTGGTTCTATATACAGCAAATATGATGCACTAACTACTACAGTAATGTTAATCATACATAAGGAAATATTATATATAATATTTTTAAATCTAAATAAGTTACTAAAATAAAATAAACGTACTTAGATAGATAATTTAGAAAAAAGTAATTCATGATAATTTAAAATATAAATAATTCCCATAACGATTGTCTTTTTCCTGACAGTTTTAAAAACAAAAAGTACAGAATGTTTAGAGATTGGACTTTTTTTGGGGGGATAATTAAATATTTCTGATTATTTTGGTTCTATATATATGATGTACAAAAGTCCAAATATTTTTGTTCACAATTAAGTCCAATACATTACATTTTTAAAATGTATTTTAATGAATACATTTTTTAATATTATTTAAAATGTTTTTACAATGAATTAAAATACAATATTATATTTAATAAAATAATACATTGCTATGATAAATTTATTCATACATTAAAAAAAAAAACTCTGAATAAAAATCTGAATAAGTTACCAAAATACAGAAAATGTCTCTTTATGTTCTACAGTAATGTTAATCATACATAATGAAATATTACATAAAATATTTCAAAATCTAAATAAGTTACTAAAATAGAATAAAACTTCTTAGTGCTGCAGTCATTTGAATAATACATGAAGAAATATTGGATAATTAAAAAAAAGTAATTCATGATAATTCAAAAGATAAATAATTACTATAACGATTGTCTTTTTCTTGACAGTTTTAAGAACAAAAAGTACAGAATGTTTAGAGATTGGACCTTTTTTTTTTTTGGACGATTAAATATTCCTGATTATCTTGGTTCTATATATATGATGTACAAAAGTCATAATATTTTTTTTTACAATTAAGTCCTATACAATTAATAATTAAAATGCATTTTTATGAATACGTTTTTAAACCTTATTTTATTTTTTATTTTTTTTACAATGACTTAAAATAGAATATTATAATTAATATAGTAATAAATTGCTATGATAAATGTATTCATACATTTAAAAAAAATCATAATAAAAGTCTGGGTAAGTTGACAAAATACAGAAAATGTCTCTTTATGTACTACAGTTATGTTAATCATACATAAGGAAATATTACGTAATATATTTTAAAATCTAAATAAGTTAATAAAATAGAATAAAAAATACTTGGATAGTGCTAGTGATTTTATTAATACATAAAGAAATATTGGATAATTAAAACAATTTTTTATTTTAAATACGTTAAGTAAAAAAAAAAAAAAAATTCTCATCAAGTACCACCGTAATTTAAATTATACAAAATAAATTATCAATACAAAAGCATCAAAATAAAATAAAAATACATGTGATCACTTAGAAAATAAAAACAACTTTACATTTGAAAACAACAGACTATTTGTTATTTTTTTAGTGTGCCATATAAAAGATGACATACTTTTGCAAAAATATTTCCCTTCATTTTTTTGTGCCTGTTTGACAGAATGTTTGTGAAGTGAAGTGAAGTGAAGTGAAGTGAAGTGAATTACATTTATATAGCGCTTTTTCTCAAGTGACTCAAAGCGCTTTACATTGTGAAACCCAATATCTAAGTTACATTTAAACCAGTGTGGGTGGCACTGGCAGCAGGTGGGTAAAGTGTCTTGCCCAAGGACACAACGGCAGTGACTAGGATGGCGGAAGCGGGGATCGAACCTGCAACCCTCAAGTTGCTGGCACGGCCACTCTACCAACCGAGCTATACCGTCCTGTATATGTTTGATCTTCTAATGTTGACATTTGAAAATATTCAACTCTTCACTGCCTTCTTTTATTGTGCTGCAATAACACTCCTTCAAATCATCTACTAGTGATATGTATTTTATTTATTTACACACATAGTGCAGCCGGTTAAAGGATGTATATTCTGCATGTGTACACACATAGTGCAGCAGGTTAAAGGATGTATATTCTGCATGTACACACATAGTGCAGCAGGTTAAAGGATGTATATTCTGCATGTACACACATAGTGCAGCAGGTTAAAGGATGTATATTCTGCATGTACACACATAGTGCAGCAGGTTAAAGGATGTATATTCTGCATGTACACACATAGTGCAGCAGGTTAAAGGATGTATATTCTGCATGTACACACATAGTGCAGCAGGTTAAAGGATGTATATTCTGCATGTACACACATAGTGCAGCAGGTTAAAGGATGTATATTCTGCATGTACACACATAGTGCAGCAGGTTAAAGGATGTATATTCTGCATGTACACACATAGTGCAGCAGGTTAAAGGATGTATATTCTGCATGTACACACATAGTGCAGCAGGTTAAAGGATGTATATTCTGCATGTACACACATAGTGCAGCAGGTTAAAGGATGTATATTCTGCATGTACACACATAGTGCAGCAGGTTAAAGGATGTATATTCTGCATGTGTACACATAGTGCAGCAGGTTAAAGGATGTATATTCTGCATGTACACACATAGTGCAGCAGGTTAAAGGATGTATATTCTGCATGTACACACATAGTGCAGCAGGTTAAAGGATGTATATTCTGCATGTACACACATAGTGCAGCAGGTTAAAGGATGTATATTCTGCATGTGTACACATAGTGCAGCAGGTTAAAGGATGTATATTCTGTATGTACACACATAGTGCAGCAGGTTAAAGGATGTATATTCTGCATGTACACACATAGTGCAGCAGGTTAAAGGATGTATATTCTGCATGTACACACATAGTGCAGCAGGTTAAAGGATGTATATTCTGCATGTACACACATAGTGCAGCAGGTTAAAGGATGTATATTCTGCATGTGTACACATAGTGCAGCAGGTTAAAGGATGTATATTCTGCATGTACACACATAGTGCAGCAGGTTAAAGGATGTATATTCTGCATGTACACACATAGTGCAGCAGGTTAAAGGATGTATATTCTGCATGTACACACATAGTGCAGCAGGTTAAAGGATGTATATTCTGCATGTGTACACATAGTGCAGCAGGTTAAAGGATGTATATTCTGTATGTACACACATAGTGCAGCAGGTTAAAGGATGTATATTCTGCATGTACACACATAGTGCAGCAGGTTAAAGGATGTATATTCTGCATGTACACACATAGTGCAGCAGGTTAAAGGATGTATATTCTGCATGTACACACATAGTGCAGCAGGTTAAAGGATGTATATTCTGCATGTACACACATAGTGCAGCAGGTTAAAGGATGTATATTCTGCATGTACACACATAGTGCAGCAGGTTAAAGGATGTATATTCTGCATGTACACACATAGTGCAGCAGGTTAAAGGATGTATATTCTGCATGTACACACATAGTGCAGCAGGTTAAAGGATGTATATTCTGCATGTACACACATAGTGCAGCAGGTTAAAGGATGTATATTCTGCATGTACACACATAGTGCAGCAGGTTAAAGGATGTATATTCTGCATGTACACACATAGTGCAGCAGGTTAAAGGATGTATATTCTGCATGTACACACATAGTGCAGCAGGTTAAAGGATGTATATTCTGCATGTGTACACATAGTGCAGCAGGTTAAAGGATGTATATTCTGCATGTACACACATAGTGCAGCAGGTTAAAGGATGTATATTCTGCATGTACACACATAGTGCAGCAGGTTAAAGGATGTATATTCTGCATGTGTACACACATAGTGCAGCAGGTTAAAGGATCTATATTCTGCATGTACACACATAGTGCAGCAGGTTAAAGGATGTATATTCTGCATGTACACACATAGTGCAGCAGGTTAAAGGATGTATATTCTGCATGTACACACATAGTGCAGCAGGTTAAAGGATGTATATTCTGCATGTACACACATAGTGCAGCAGGTTAAAGGATGTATATTCTGCATGTACACACATAGTGCAGCAGGTTAAAGGATGTATATTCTGCATGTACACACATAGTGCAGCAGGTTAAAGGATGTATATTCTGCATGTACACACATAGTGCAGCAGGTTAAAGGATGTATATTCTGCATGTACACACATAGTGCAGCAGGTTAAAGGATGTATATTCTGCATGTACACACATAGTGCAGCAGGTTAAAGGATGTATATTCTGCATGTACACACATAGTGCAGCAGGTTAAAGGATGTATATTCTGCATGTACACACATAGTGCAGCAGGTTAAAGGATGTATATTCTGCATGTACACACATAGTGCAGCAGGTTAAAGGATGTATATTCTGCATGTACACACATAGTGCAGCAGGTTAAAGGATGTATATTCTGCATGTACACACATAGTGCAGCAGGTTAAAGGATGTATATTCTGCATGTACACACATAGTGCAGCAGGTTAAAGGATGTATATTCTGCATGTACACACATAGTGCAGCAGGTTAAAGGATGTATATTCTGCATGTACACACATAGTGCAGCAGGTTAAAGGATGTATATTCTGCATGTACACACATAGTGCAGCAGGTTAAAGGATGTATATTCTGCATGTACACACATAGTGCAGCAGGTTAAAGGATGTATATTCTGCATGTACACACATAGTGCAGCAGGTTAAAGGATGTATATTCTGCATGTACACACATAGTGCAGCAGGTTAAAGGATGTATATTCTGCATGTGTACACATAGTGCAGCAGGTTAAAGGATGTATATTCTGCATGTACACACATAGTGCAGCAGGTTAAAGGATGTATATTCTGCATGTACACACATAGTGCAGCAGGTTAAAGGATGTATATTCTGCATGTACACACATAGTGCAGCAGGTTAAAGGATGTATATTCTGCATGTGTACACATAGTGCAGCAGGTTAAAGGATGTATATTCTGTATGTACACACATAGTGCAGCAGGTTAAAGGATGTATATTCTGCATGTACACACATAGTGCAGCAGGTTAAAGGATGTATATTCTGCATGTACACACATAGTGCAGCAGGTTAAAGGATGTATATTCTGCATGTACACACATAGTGCAGCAGGTTAAAGGATGTATATTCTGCATGTGTACACACATAGTGCAGCAGGTTAAAGGATCTATATTCTGCATGTACACACATAGTGCAGCAGGTTAAAGGATGTATATTCTGCATGTACACACATAGTGCAGCAGGTTAAAGGATGTATATTCTGCATGTACACACATAGTGCAGCAGGTTAAAGGATGTATATTCTGCATGTACACACATAGTGCAGCAGGTTAAAGGATGTATACTCTGCATGTGTACACATAGTGCAGCAGGTTAAAGGATGTATATTCTGCATGTACACACATAGTGCAGCAGGTTAAAGGATGTATATTCTGCATGTACACACATAGTGCAGCAGGTTAAAGGATGTATATTCTGCATGTGTACACACATAGTGCAGCAGGTTAAAGGATCTATATTCTGCATGTACACACATAGTGCAGCAGGTTAAAGGATGTATATTCTGCATGTACACACATAGTGCAGCAGGTTAAAGGATGTATATTCTGCATGTACACACATAGTGCAGCAGGTTAAAGGATGTATATTCTGCATGTACACACATAGTGCAGCAGGTTAAAGGATGTATATTCTGCATGTACACACATAGTGCAGCAGGTTAAAGGATGTATACTCTGCATGTGTACACATAGTGCAGCAGGTTAAAGGATGTATATTCTGCATGTACACACATAGTGCAGCAGGTTAAAGGATGTATATTCTGCATGTACACACATAGTGCAGCAGGTTAAAGGATGTATATTCTGCATGTGTACACACATAGTGCAGCAGGTTAAAGGATCTATATTCTGCATGTACACACATAGTGCAGCAGGTTAAAGGATGTATATTCTGCATGTACACACATAGTGCAGCAGGTTAAAGGATGTATATTCTGCATGTACACACATAGTGCAGCAGGTTAAAGGATGTATATTCTGCATGTACACACATAGTGCAGCAGGTTAAAGGATGTATATTCTGCATGTACACACATAGTGCAGCAGGTTAAAGGATGTATACTCTGCATGTGTACACATAGTGCAGCAGGTTAAAGGATGTATATTCTGCATGTACACACATAGTGCAGCAGGTTAAAGGATGTATATTCTGCATGTACACACATAGTGCAGCAGGTTAAAGGATGTATATTCTGCATGTACACACATAGTGCAGCAGGTTAAAGGATGTATATTCTGCATGTGTACACATAGTGCAGCAGGTTAAAGTGCATATAAGGACGGGAGATGTTTAGCATTGTGCAAGCTGCTCTGATTTCTATTTAACTCGTTTTCATTGCAGCATGTGCAGTGCGCGCACATGCGTGTGTGTGTGTGTGTGTGTGTGTGTGTGTGTGTGTGTGTGTGTGTGTGTGTGTGTGGTTATGTAAATGTGCGTCTGTCTGTTTGGGGGTATATTGTCAAGGTTATGTGGGTGCATCCTTCTAACGACGTGATGATGACCATGTACTGTACTGTATGTACATCACATGTACTGTACTGTATGTATATGGAAATGAAATATGATATAATAATAATAATAATAAATATGAATGCATGCAAGCAAAAAGATGTCCCGTGCAAACATTGCTGATTATTAGTATTGATGAGAATAATTCTTCTTACCTGCAAACATGAAATCACTGATTCATTCATTCATTCATTCACTCAACATGGCCGCTCCATCCTCGCCTCCCTTGGTGTCCATCCTCCCCGTCCGTGGCCATGCGGCAGCTGCGACGTCAGAAGGTGGTGCAGGTGCAGCAGACTGGAGAGCTCATTGCTCACTGCTGTTCTTCCATCGCTGTCTGCTGAGGAGGAGGAGGAGGAGGAGGAGGAGGCTCCGCCCCTTTCAGGGAGGGGGAGGGGCTGAGACGAGTATGGACAACCCGGTTTCAAAGTTGGTAGCAAACATGGCGCCCGGTGGTCACGTGAGGGGGTTTTGATCCATCCATCCATCCATTTTCTACCGCTTGTCCCTTTCGGGGTCGCGGGGGGGTCTGGAGCCTATCTCAGCTGCATTCGGGCGGAAGGCGGGGTACACCCTGGACAAGTCGCCACCTCATCGCAGGGCCAACACAGATAGACAACATTCACACTCACATTCATTCCATCCATCCATTTTCTACCGCTTGTCCCTTACGGGGTCGCAGGGGGTCTGGAGCCTATCTCAGCTGCATTCAGGCGGAAGGCGGGGTACACCCTGGACAAGTCGCCACCTCATCGCAGGGCCAACACAGATAGACAGACAACATTCACACTAACATTTCATCCATCCATCCATTTTCTACCGCTTGTCCCTTTCGAGGTCGCGGGGGGTGCTGGAGCCTATCTCAGCTGCATTCGGGCGGAAGGCGGGGTACACCCTGGACAAGTCGCCACCTCATCATCAATTGTTTAAAGAGACTGTCCGGCCAGACTGCATCTGATTGGTCAAAAGCTCCTCACGTGACGTCAGGACGCCATGTTTGCTACCAACTCTGAAACAAGCTTGGCCAGACTGTCTCTAGTCAGGCTCTGAGGCATAGAGAGACAATATATATGTCCAATCTAAGTATTTTATACTTTCTACACACTATTTTATACTTTGTACACACTAGTAGTACACACTATTTTATACTTTGTACACACTAATAATACACACTATTTTATACTTTGTACACACTAATAATACACACTATTTTATACTTTCTACACACTAGTAGAACGCACTATTTTATACTTTGTACACACTAATAATACACACTATTTTATACTTTCTACACACTAGTAGTACGCACTATTTTATACTTTCTACACACTAATAATACACACTACTTTATACTTTTTACATACTAGTAGTACCCACTATTTTATACTTTTTACATACTAGTAGTACCCACTATTTATACTTTGTACACACTAATAATACACACTATTTTATACTTTCTACACACTAATAATACACACTACTTTATACTTTGTACACACTAATAATACACACTATTTTATACTTTGTACACACTAATAATACACACTATTTTATACTTTTTACATACTAGTAGTACACACTATTTTATACTTTGTACACACTAATAATACACACTATTTTATACTTTGTACACACTAATAATGCACACTATTTTATACTTTGTACACACTAATAATACACACTATTTTATACTTTGTACACACTAGTAGTACGCAATAGTTTATACTTTTTACATACTAATAATACACACTACTTTATACTTTTTACATACTAGTAGTACCCACTATTTTATACTTTTTACATACTAGTAGTACCCACTAATTTATACTTTTTACATACTAGTAGTACCCACTATTTATACTTTGTACACACTAATAATACACACTACTTTATACTTTGTACACACTAATAATACACACTATTGTATATGTTGTACACAAGAATAGTACACACTATTATATAGTTGTACACACTAATAGTACACACTAATTCATAGTTTGTACACACTATTTTATATATTGTACACACTAGTAGTAAGCACTATTTTATACTTTTTACATACTAGTAGTACCCACTAATTTATACTTTGTACACACGAATAATACACACTATTGTAAATGTTGTACACAAGAATAGTACACACTATTATAGAGTTGTGCACACTAATAGTCCACACTATTATAGAGTTGTGCACACTAATAGTACACACTATTTCATAGTTTGTACACACTAATAGTACACACTATTTAAGTTTGTACACACTAATAATACACACTACTTTATACTTTGTACACACACCTCAGACCGACTATCACTATGTGCTAAAGTAGTTGCTAGTTTGACTCCAGCTGTCTTACAAGTGAAGTGAATGATATTTATATAGCACTTTTTCTCTCCCGATAGACTCAAAGCACCAGACACGGTGAAAGCCGTGGTCTACATTTATTCGGGTGAGGGTGGGTCCCAAGTGTCTTGTGCAAGGACACAGCTGGAATCGAACCTGGAACCCTCGAGTGTTTGGCATGGCCGCTCTACCATGGGGGTGGGGGGGGGCAGTCCGGAATCCAACAGGAAGTCGAGGCACACAGCTCGATCACGGGAGACAGGGAAAGCATGTGTACAGAGAACTAAGTTCCAGCACCGGATCTTCTGGTACGCTGGTCTTTATGCCGTCTGATCTCATCAGACCCAGGTGCGCTGATTGCAGATTGTTTGCAGCCGAGCAGGGGCGTGGCCGTGATGCGGGAAGAGCGAGCAGAGGCGTGTATAATTCTATCACTTTATTCCCGTCTATATATTCTAACACTGCCATCATGAGCGGGGCTGCTGCCTCGTTCACGTCAGAGTGCACGCTGCTGATTGCAGAAAGTGAAATGGGGAAAGAAGTCAAAGATTTTGGGTCGCATGAACCAAAAAAAAATCACAGCAATTATCTCCCTCTAGTTCCTCTCCTCCGTGCATCTTCGCCTGCGGCGCTTCAGGGAGGAGGAGCTATCTGCCGTTACCATGGTGACACCGCAGAGGAGACTGCCGGCTATTTAGGGCGCGCTGCTAAAAATCACATTCTGCAGCCACGTTATTCATCCCGGGATGAGATGCTATCAATGGCTGCTGTCAGCTTACCGTAATTCTACTACACAAGGGGCAGCAAAATGTTTTGGAACATGTTGTTAAGGCGGGTCGTTTAGGGCAGTGGTCCCCAACCACCGGGCCGCGCCCCCGGTACCGGTCCGTGGCCCCGGTACCGGTCCGTGGATCGATTGGTACAAGGAAAACAATTTTTTTTTTTTTTTTTTTTTTTTTTTTTGTGTGTGTATTAAATCCACATAAAAAACACAAGATACACTTACAATTAGTGCACCAAGCCAAAAAACCTCCCTCCTCATTCACACAAAAGGGTTGTTTCTTTCTGTTATTAATATTCTGCTTCCTACATTATATATCAATATATATCAATACAGTCTGCAAGGGATACAGTCCGTAAGCACACATGATTGTATTTTTTTATGACAAAAAAAAAAAAAAAAAAAAAATTAAATATATATATATATATATATATATATATATATATATATATATATATATATATATATATATATATATATATATATATATATATGTCTTAATTAGATTATCCAAAAAATAGTGCTCGATACCGTGGTAGAGCGTAATATGTATGTGTGGGGAAAAAATCACAAGACTATTTCATCTCTACAGGCCTGTTTCATGAGGGGTTTCCTCAATCCTCAGGAGATTTTAATGGAAGCATTCACATACCATGGTTTATATAGGGCACAGAGCGGGTGGGTACAGGCAGGCGTGGGGGTGTGGTGATTGACTCATGTGTTACCTAGGAGGTGTTTCCTTCTGTGACGGCATGCTGATACAATTTCGCTCCGCTTGTTGAGGGATGACAACTCTGGGCGGTATATGATAAACAGTTTCTCTTTTAAGCATAGGTTGCATCTTTTGTTACCACTGTTGTAAGGTGTGCTGGATGCAAGAATTTGCCATGTTATTGAGTATTCAACATTATTGTCTTTGAGATTCCAAATGTGTTTGCTGAGTTCTGTAGTGTTCACCTCCTAGGTAACACATGAGTCAATCACCACGCCCCCACGCCTGCCTGTACCCACCCGCTCTGTGCCCTATATAAACCATGGTATGTGAATGCTTCCATTAAAATCTCCTGAGGATTGAGAAAATCCCTCATGAAACAGGCCTGTAGAGATGAAATAGTCTTGTGATTTTTTCCCCACACATACATATATATATATATATATATATATATATATATATATATATATATATATATATATATATATATATATATATATATATATATATATATATATATATATATATATATATATATATATATATATATATATATATATATATATATATATATATATATATATATATATATATATATATATATAAAACGAATGGCTTATCGATAAGCCATTTTTTATTTATTTATTTATTACAACGCCAAAATAGGCCTAACAACGGCAATGGTTGTAATTCTGTAGCACTTTGAGATTTGGAATCAAATGTAAAGTAGATTACAAATACAATCTATTGTATAAATAAGTAATATATATATATATTATGGATAATGGCTTTTTGCCGATATCCGATATGCCGATATTGTCCAACTCTTAATTACAGATACCGATATCAACCGATACCGATATATGCAGTCGTGGAATTAACACATTATTATGCCTAATTTGGACAACCAGGTATGGTGAAGATAAGGTACTTTTTTTAAAAAATGAATAAAAAAAAATAAGATAAATAAATTAAAAACATTTTCTTGAATAAAAAAGAAAGTAAAACAATATAAAAACAGTTACATAGAAACTAGTAATTAATGAAAATTTTTAAAATTAACTGTTAAAGGTTAGTATTATTAGTGGAGCAGCAGCACGCACAATCATGTGTGCTTACGGACTGTATCCCTTGCAGACTGTATTGATATATATTGATATATAATGTAGGAAGCAGAATATTAATAACAGAAAGAAACAACCATTTTGTGTGAATGAGTGTAAATGGGGGAGGGAGGTTTTTTTGGGTTGGTGCACTAATTGTAAGTGTATCTTGTGTTTTTATGTGGATTTAATTAAAAAAAAACAATTAAAAAAACGATACTGATAATAAAAAAAACGATACCGATAATTTCCAGGAGGACCAATAGTCAACATGATCCACCCAGAAATAAATAAAACAAATGGCTTATCGATAAGCCATCAAAAAAAAAAAAAGTTGTAATATTTATTTATATGTATCATTATTCTCCTACTCACCTTTCCAGTAGAGGCCTCTCCCCTCTCACTTTCTGTGCTCCTCTGCCCTGACCCTGACTCCTACAGGTCAATAGGGGTTGTGGAGTGATTATTATTATTATTACCTACTGATGATAGTCATACGTGAATGAGCTCAGCTCCTGTTCTCCTCCATGTGTAAAGTGACAAACACAGCTGATGCTCCAGAAGGAAGTAACCCCAAAGATAGCAAATGGTAAAAAAAGAGGACACATTTAACTTTATAAATAACCAGGACCTTCATGATGCATTTCAGGCTAACTAGCTAACTAAGTAGCAGCATTGTTTTAGAGCGGGAATGTAACTTTTTGTCAAACACAGACCTGGTGTAAAGTGGAGCTAATACATTTTACTATAAGCAGTGATGAATACTTTCTTATGTCCATTTTGCATCCGTTCACGTTCTTGTTCTGCAGTGCTGTGTGCTAATGTGCTTCGTACACCTGCAGGACCGCAAGCAAGGTCGCAGAGAAAATGCAGACTGGATTTTGAGTGATGTGGGCATTTTCTATATGAACAAGTGGAATGGATTGGATACCGACACACTAAAGGGGCTCTCTACCTTACGCTATGAAGTGAGGGGAAACTGAGTGAATAATGACAGCTTATATGATTATTTATTTAAACTCATATTCGGGCCACTTTATAATGAATATTTCAGCATGTATTTGCAAAAAAATTTATAAAAAATAAAAAAATTCCCCAAATTATTTAGGGGGGGCTTAAGAATATTTTAGGGGGGCTTGAGCCCCCCTAAAATAG